>NW_028275032.1:0-151755 GCF_037043125.1 Eumetopias jubatus
CTGTTTGCTGTAAGCGGTCTCCCCTTCCCTCACCACACCTTGCTGAAACCCCATCACTCCTGGGAAGAGGATCTCCCTCCATGGGTGCCTTTTCATGCTGTCCCTCCCTGTATCAGGCCCAGGATTTCTGCTTCAGAAAACAAGCAGCTCTGTCTGCTCCTGGGAAGTTCTTGCTCTCCTCCCGCTCTTAGTCTTTCTTGCTGCTGTAAGTAATCATATTGTCCCAAGAAATTGTGGGCCTCTCTCCCAACCTTCCCCTTCTCCACATTTCTTCAGCTTCTCCATGCTTTGTCCCAAATATCTAGGTTCCAGATCCCAGGTTTCAGAGGAGCCTTCTGGGCTTGAAGGTCAACCCAGGGGCTGAGGAGTCTCTTTGTGGGCTGCAAGGTAGCAGTTACTGGGGTGAGAATGGCCAGAGAACACTTTGGAGCTCTGTGCACACAGCAGATGTGTAATAAGTATGAAATGGCCCATTGAGAAGCTGGGCTTAGGGAGGTGAGGGAGGGTAGAGGGGAAGGAATGAGGCTGGACTGGTCTGATATGTCTGCTCCCCATTCTCTTCCCTTCCCTTCTGGGCCTCCTGGAGAAAATGTGCTCTAAGACAGGCCCTGAGCCTGGAGTCCTCCCTAAGCTGAGGGGGGTGTCCTCCCCTCCATCCACCTCCACCCAGCCCAGCTCAGGACACCAGGACACCCACCCCCAAGAGCCCAGCCACTTGTACCTTCACCTCACCAACCACACACTCTCTCTCTTCAGCCAGGGCTCCCAGATCTCTGACCCATCACCTTGCACACCAGCCTGAGTGCCCCCAGTCTGGCAGAATCTTAGGGGACCTCTTGTAGCCACCTGGGACCTTCCAGTCAACCCAGTAGTCTTTAAGCTTTACCCAGCACCCTTGGCCCATATGATGATTAATCTCTCTTAGTATCCCTATAGATCATGCATTATCTCCTAGACAAGAACAGAGCCCTTCTGCCCACCATGAAATCGAAACCAGAGTGTCTTGCATAACCTCGGGGCACTGAGATACTGTCTGTAGCTGGCACCATCGAGTCTGCTTGTAATCAAGAAGTTTTACAGACCACTATACGCTCTTTACTGATTAACTGCCCTAATCTCCTTTGATAACACCTGGGCCAGGCAGAAACCTCAGAGTTGGCCTTTGTACAAGAGTCCGCTTTCACCCCAGGTGGCTGGCTTCCTGAATAAAGCTCATATTCCTTTGCAATCAAAACTTGTCTTCAGGGGTGCCTGGGTGGCTCAGTCGTTAAACGTCTGCCTTCGACTCAGGTCATGGTCCCAGGGTCCTGGGATCGAGCCCCACATAGGGCTCCAGGCTCGGCAGGAAGCCTGCTTCTCCCTCTCCCACTCCCACTCTCCCTGCTTGTGTTCCTTCTCTTGCTGTGTCTCTCTGTCAAATAAATAAAATCTTTCAAAAAAAAATTGTCTTCAGTATTGGCTTTTCGAGTGATGGGCAGCCCGACTTGGGTCTCAGTAACACTGTGGGCTCCGAAGAGCTGGGCTCTTGGGCTCTGAGTCACTGGCACCACCAACTCCCTCAGATCCTCCTCATTCCTAGATACCAGAGGAGCATTAATTAATTAGCTTGTGCGAACAGCCATGGGCACGATCTCATCACAGCATACCACAGGGGTCCACTACTGACACATCGGACCCCAGGGATGCGGGCACACACCAATTACACAGCCAGCAGCTTAGCTGATCACTTGTGGTGACACCGAGGTGGAGGAGAAAGGGAGATGGGGCAGTTTGCGGAACTCAGCTATCTGCTTCCATCCTGTCCCCCAGCTGCAGTTCAAGCGTACAGAGAGCAGGCAGCTTCACTGCAGGCAGAGATAGCTTCCCCCTATCCCAAAGCATGTCCCCCTGACTTTGTCATTCTGCTGTCACTCCTCAGCTTCTCCGAGATTTAACATATTGACTCTCTGAGCTGCAGAAAATTGAATTTTCTTCATTGAGACTGTCTCCCTACAAAAAGCAGTTCATAAATTCTCCATCTTTTTCAGACTCCCTCCCCCCTCTCCTCCCCACCTCTGGGATGAGAGCCCTGCCCACACTCCCACCTGGGGGTACAGTCATGATTGGAAACATGCACACGTCCACAGGCTGTGCACGGACACAGAGGAAGAAGAAGAAATACGCTCTAGGATCTGGTAGGGAGTCTTCCTTCACACCATAGGAACCACTGCTGTCTCCTCCTCCTTGCCCAGAGCCCAAGCACACACTGAGGTCCTCCTCCTCCATGGACTACAGCCTCGGGCCTCAGTGGTCCTCCCCAAGGCACAGACACCCCCTTCCACCATTAAAGGGTGTATGTTCCCACCCGGAGTGTGTTCTGTCCGTTTGACTCTCCACCACTTTAGCTTTGGGAACAGAACTGGGGGAGGGTGAAGTCTCGTAGAAGTTCCTTGTAATACCTGTGGCATCCTGGCAGCTGAGGCTATGATGGATGGGCAAGAGGTCAGGTTGATGGCCACCACCGTGTGGCTTGTGCCCAGGGCCAGACTGGGGAGGGAAGTAGTGGGCTAAGTGCCCAGGCGCTCCACCCTCCAAAATGCCATACAATCTGTGAGTGGAAAGAGACAGGAAGAGGGACCCAGATAGATAAAAACAAGGACATCCTCTGAGACCAGACCAAGCCAATCTCCATCCCCATCCTGGCCCCTCAACAGCTGCTCCCTCCCCCACAACTCTGACCAGGCACAAAGGGAAGTCATCCTATCCTGAGAGGAAGGATGCCAACCAGTTGTTTCTTTTCAAGTATGACCAGCCCAACTTTAAACAGTACCGAGGGGCTTTGGGGGTGTGACTAGAAAAGAGGAAAAAGATGATTCTTCAGTTCAGAGGGGCTGAGACTTGGGTGGTCTCCACATTTTTATGGGTGCCAATTAATGTGCAAATGTTATGCACAATGCAGATGAACATCTGTGGTCTTTGCAAACGCAACCTGCTCCTAAAAATATTTACACACACACACACACACACACACACACACACACACACACACTTCCCCATTTTGCATATGTTTGGCTCCTCTGCTTCACCCAGCTCCTGAATTTCTGAACCACCCTTCATTTTCTCTAAGAGCAGCTTTGGAACTAAGAAAGATGGCCAGGAAGGCTTGATGTAGGCAATGGTTCAGAGCCATGGGTCAAGAAAGAATTCTTGAAAGGTGCCAAAGGTGCAAGAAGGTGATTTTAGTAAAGCATGGGGACAGGACCCGTGGGCAGGAAGAGCGCTGGGGTCATGAGGAGTGGCCCATTGTATACTTTCAAGTTGGGAGGGGGTTAGGGATAGCACAAGCCTAAAAGGTATTTTGAAGCAAGGGTTCCAGGACCTTGAGGGGGCTAGCTATTGTTGGGAAAAGGTCTTCGATTACTGTTTAGTAAAAATTCAGTCATGAGACCCTTCAGATGTATATCGGTGGGTCATATGGACGGAGAATGATTGCCGACATATATCTTGGGAGGTAGAGATAAAGGAAGTTGCCAAAGGAATTTTTATATGTTAAAAATATAGGATCCTGAGGGTCAGGCTAAGATTGTCTTTTGCCTTTAGCAAAGTATTAGCATCCAGGTAGCTGAGTTCCTAGAGGAATGTCACTCTGCCTGTTTCAAGGATTTGTCAATGGACTATAAGTAGTAAGGAAATTTAGTTTTTCTTTTGCCTTTGTTTCCCACATCAGGCTGAGCTCCACAGCACAAGGAATGGCTTTCTGAAGACCAGGAAGTACTTCAAAACCTCTGTGTCCAGAAGTAAAGGAACCCCCATTCCAATACCACCCAGACCCCCCCCAAACCTGCTCCTCCTGCCAAGGTCCTCATCTCAAGGAGGGACTCCTTCCACCTAGACATGACTCTTCCTTCTCCCTGGATTATGGATGGGACAAGGGACTCTGTTGCATGCATTAAGTGACTGATGCGACAAATTTTTTAAAAAGCTGAAAGGTGAAATTTTTTAGGGTCACACATCCACAAGCATCGAAATGATGTCACAAATCAAAATGTCCTGCCTCCTCTCCTTCAGTACCCCCACATCCTGCCCAGGCTACCTCCTAAATAACTCTGGAGTCTATCCATCTAGCAGATGAGAGTGAGTTCTCAGCAGGATATCTGAGCTGTTTCCTTCCTGTTCTCCCAGGCTCCAGAGTTAACCCTCTCCCTTCCCTTTGTACTGGCGAGGCCCAGGAAGCAAATAGGCTGTGCTCACCACAGTTTCCCAGATAGAAATATTTTGAAAGTGCTAGACAGCTGATAGAACTCTTAAAAGGTACATGAAACCAACTACATATGTTGTGACCACAACAAACCTCTGTGTATTTTGTGCTAGTGTAAACATTTTGAAACTTTTCAATAGAATATAAAAATAAAGAAAAACTATAAGAGTAACAAATACCCTGTTGAAAGGAAAAGACCACTTCCGTCATCAATCAGCCTGTGGCCTGATGTCCCACCAACCCTTTGGTTGATGGGGCTCTAATCTGTTCTTTGGCCAGGAGATCTTCGATTATGAGTGGCTCACAAAGTTGGTGCTCTGTGAGTTCCAGTGGAATGAGTGAGAGACAAGTAGAGGCATGGATATGTGGGCAGATTAGGGTCATTCTCTCCAGAGGCATCTTTCTCCTGGGACAGTTCTATCAAATTTAGAATGGTACCTCAATTCAGTGTTGATAGAGAGTGACTAAACTTGATTTCCGGCCCTTCTACAGTGAGGTGAGGCCATATAACTGCTCATCACTGACGGGATATAAACGTCCAGGCTGAGGAAGTTGAGAGTGTTTGTGCCTTCTCCACATGCCTTCCCCCTCTCCTGGCAGGGTGACACCTGCATCACCTGAAGCCACGTATTTGAGATGGCAGATCCACAGCTTGAGCAGGTCTGGATTCCTGAGTTATCTGACCACAGATCTCTACATTGGACTATATGATACCTAAATCTTTATCATGTGAAGCCCTTGTGATCTGAAGGTTGCCCTTTATAGCTGTTAGATACACCCTAAATAATGCACAAATCAAAGTAATGAGACCACAGTCAGCAAACCACGAGGCAGGAGGCACTGTAGAATTTGGACTGTGATGCATGGAAGGCAGAGAAGAGGACTGGGAAATCAGAGAATTTTTATTTGAATCTCGTCCTGCTGTGTGACTTTAGGCAAATTATTTAGCATTTCTCAGCCTGGGTTTTCTCAATGATACAAATTCATAGTAATAATATGACCCACTTCATAGTCATGGTTGTGAGGATCAAAAGAGTCCAAGAATGTAAAAGGCCTTTGAAACCAGGGGGCTACAAATGGCTATTGGCTATTATTCTAACAGGTGACACATCATGCTTATTAAAAATCTGTTGAATAAATAAATACGAATGAAGGAATGGGAATAAATGGATGGGGAGTGCTCGAAGCCGCATCTTACTCCCCACTAATAAAGGAAGGACCCAGGTGATCTGAACACCATGAGATTAGAGTGGGCCCAGGGGGTCTGTGGGGTGAAGTGGGAGCTGCAGGCACAGGGCATTCGTGAGAACCTGAAACCACCCTTCCACTCAGTCCGAAGAACCAAGAGGACAAAAGAAAATGAATCAGGGGCCTTAAAAAAAAATCAGACTTTGCCCTAAAATTATGTTAGTGTTTTTCCTACTGTTAAGGACTGAATGTTTTGTGTCCATCCCAAACGTGTATGTTGAAGCCCTAAAGTACAATCTGATGGGATTTGGAGATGGGCCTTTTGGGAAGCAATCAGGATTACATGAGGTCATGAGGGTGGGGCCCACGTAATGGAATTGGTGCCCTGACAAGTAGAGACCAGACCCGTGTGAGGAGTGTGAGGACACACTGAGAAATCAGGCGTCTACAAGCCAGGAAGAGTCCTTATCAAGAACCAAATCAGCTAGTACCTTGATCTTGGACTTCCTTCCCAGCATCCAGAAATGTGAAAAATGAATCCCTGTTGTGTGTGCCACCCAGCCTACAATATTTTGTTATGGCAGCCTGAGCGGGCAAGGATGCCTACTTCCCACAGAGGACACAGTTTAGAAACACTAGGAACAGCCTACAATAGCTGACACACCAGCTGCTTCTTCGTGTTTGTAAAGCACCCAGCAGAGCACCAGGCACATGCAGACACTCAGTAAATACTAGCCATTATGATTTTCTGAGAAAACATCCTGTTATATTAGAAAAGTTATGGGTTTCAGAATAAGACTGTTCCAAGACAACGTGAGCAAGTAACTCTTAAAATTTACATTTCTTCACCTATAAAATTGGCCAGCACCTTGCATGGTTATTGTAACGATTCTGTGTATGAAAGAGCCCTCCCCACACCATAGGCATTCAGCTAGTGGTGAGTCCAGGACCAGCAGCCATTCAGCATTTATTATGTTTCAGGCACTGGAGTAGCAATACCAGAGCCAGGACCCCTACAAAAGAGAAAAGAGATTTTAACTTGAGGAAGATAGGATTCATTCTGCAGCAGCTCCTTCCACAGCCTCTAGAGAGACTTTCAAAATCATGTCCACCTTCCCTGAGCCTCAGTCAAGAGTTCACCTGTATTCTGACGACACCAACAGTTCCAAGACCTTACAGCCTCACTCATATCCTTCCACCCTTGTAACTGTAGCTTCCACTGGTCCTCACAGTGTTATTCCCCTTCCTAAAAACATCATCGGCCACTACCTTCCTATTCCTTTTTTTAAATTTCCTAATTTTTAAATATTTTATTTATTAGTCAGAGAGACAAAGAGCACAAACAGGGGGAGTGGCAGAGGGAGAGGCAGGCTCCCTGCAGAGCAAGGAGCCCCATGTGGGACGTGATCCCAGGATGATGAGACCAAGACCTGAGCCAAAGGCGGACACTTAACCGATTGAGCTACTCAGGTGTCCCAACCTTCCTATTCCTGATGAGATTCAAGTACAGACCTTTTAACCTGACATATTAGTTAGGAAAACACTAACTAATATACAACCTAGAGCCCAAAATTTTAGTGTTGTAACAAACAAAAATGGATTTATTGGTCAAGGAGAGTCCAAAATACATGTTCCTGATCAGCAGGCAGTTCTCTGACAAGTGGTGATTCAGGGAACTAGGGTTGCTTCCAACCTGCCTTCAAGGTCAGTGTGCTTATGGTCCTATGCACCAAACCACAAAGGAAAGAACATGAAGACCTCCCTCAGGAGGCACTGGTCAACTTTGCTGCGTTAACAACCAACCCGCAAATCTCAGGGGCCTTCGGCAACAAGTTTATTTCTGACTTCTGTACATGCAGGCTCTGGGCAAGCTACAGCTCTGCTCCATGGGTCTTCTCATTCCAGGACCCAGGCAGAAGGAACGATTCTCATGTGGAACGTGCCCCTTCTGGTAGGAGAGAAGAAGAACAAAAAAGTGGAAACTCACACAAACAAACATGGCAAAAGTCACATCTGTTCACATCCTGATGGGGCTTTGGGATATAAGTGAGGTTCAGTGGGGAGCCGATGTCCAGAGCCGACGACTAAGAAAGAATTCTTGAGATGTCTTTGGTGCAAAATGGTGGTTTATTAAAGCATGGGGACGGGACCTGTGGGCACAAAGAGCTGCTGCACCGGGGTTGTGAGGGGTGGCTGATTATATACTGTGGGGTTGGGGAAGGTAAGGAAAAAGGAGTTTCCAAAAGGATTTTTGTATGTTAAAGAAGACTCACAGGATACCAGAGGCCTTGCCATTATCAAGTTAAGGTTGTTTTTCCTTCTAATAAGGCATTACCAGTAAGAGTTTGGAGCTTCCTGGAGAGACATTACACTTTGCCAGCCTCAAGTGTCTGTCAATGGGCTGCAGGTTATAAGGACATTTAATTGTATCTACATTTCCTTCTGGAAGCTAGGCCATTGATAGAAATGCTTTGTCCCTGTAAATTGCTGAGACTTTTGTAAACTGAGGGAGACTCCTGTCCTGCAAGACTGTGATCTCTATCAGTTAACCATTTGTTTTTCCTTTAGGGCAGCCAGGAGTGCCTGAGGAATGTCACACATACCACATTGGGGGGGGGGGGAGGCTGCCAGTTTTGGCTTTGTCTTCAGCTAAACTTCTGCTCCCACATCCTTCCCCCGCCTTAACAATTTTGACCCTTAAATCTTTAAGGTTGTTGGAGGTGGAAGGTCTCATCTTCTGTAACGTTTTCCTGCTGAATAGGGGCATAAAGATGTCCCTACCTATGGGTCAATATTGGTCACTTGGGAAACGTAGAGGGGAGTCATGGAAGGGGAGGCAGCTGAATCCATTGCGCTCAACATAGATGAACCCCCTTGAGTAGAAAAGATCATCTGTTAGCTGGAAGTTATGGCAGTGAAGGAGTCTTGACAGTAGGCAGGGAGACACCAAGAACAGCAACAAAATAATGTGAATATTATAATGAGAAAGAGAAGTCTGAATAGAAGATCTTTGATAGTTGACCTTTGATAATTTTCTTCCACTCCCTGAGTTTAAAGCAATCATTAAAGGAAAGAGATCATTTAAAGCACCAATTTAAGTATTCATGTCAGGTAGAAACCCAGAAGCCTTTTGTGGTAATCTGGACTGTACACCCAGCGTTCTGTCTTTATACTAGCACAAGTTCCACCTTGTGCAGCAGTTAAAACATCTAATGCCATTCTATTTTGTAGAACTGCTTTATGCATTTGAGTCATTTCAATATTTAGTAGAGGAATACTGTTTTGGGTATCATTTAGGGCTTTGACCATGTACTTAAGAGTTTCCATGTGTCAACATTCTCAGTCTCAAAGAGGTAACAAGGATGGATCCTAGGTGGTTATACCAATGAGACGCAGAACACGTCCACCATGGTTTTAAATTTCAAGGGTTAGCTGAGTTGGTAAAGGTTTTGATAATGTGTCTGTGTGTCCAGGTAAAACCCAGAGTACAGTGGCCTATCTAGCCTGGGGGAAGCCATGGCCACAGGTTAGAGCTGCATAGCCATTGTGTCCCAGCCAGGAGCCAGCCATCTAATTCTGGGCCTCCTTGAACTGCAGTCAGGATTTTAAGGGCTACTCAATTTTGGAGGGCCATTTTTTTGAAGATTCAATAATTTCAGGCCCATATTTGATTGGGGAGTTATGGCCTGATAATAATCCCCTTTTCCTTAAAGAAATTACTCCAAGCGCATGTAAGACTAGAAGGATATATTTAAAGTCAGTATAAATATTTTTAAGGCTTTTGTCAATAGCAAAGCACAGGTGGGCGCTATTAATTCTGCTTTGGGGGCAGACGTGTTTCCTGACAGAGCTCCGGCCTCAATAGTCTGAGTTAGACTGACTATAGCATACCCAGCTTTTCTTATTCCTTTTTCCATGAAACTATTGTCATCAGTAAACCAACTGTCATTCACAATTTTAACAGGGGCATCTTAAAGCTGGTCAACTCAATAACCTCTGAACAGTTATGCTCTATAGAAGTACAATGGTCAGGTCCAGGCATAAGCGTAGCTGTGCTTAAAGTCTGATAGGTTTCTAGTATTATTTCAGGCATATCTATAAGCATTGCTTGTGTTTAATAAGTCGGCCTCCCATCACCTATTGGCGGTCTTTGTCTCTAAGTCATTCTGAACCTGGTGTGGAAGTCATTCCAATCAGGGAATGTCCCGAAGTGAGCTTGGAGGTTCCTTTTACCAGGAGCACTGTTGTATGCTTAGCTAAAGGCTTTGTTTGCAATTGTACATCCATAGAGATGGCTTCTAGGATAAATATGAGTATGAGACAAAACCATTAAGAAGTCCTTTTTGTGGTTGGCGGAGCAAGATGGCGGAGGAGTAGGAGACCTGGATTTCGTCTGGTCTCAGGAATTCAGCTGAATAGGGATCAAACCATTCTGAACACGTACAAACTCAACAGGAGATCGAAGAAGAGAGTAGCAACAACTCTCTGAACAGAAAAGCAACCACTTTCTGGAAGGTAGGACGTGCGGAAAAGTGAATCCGAGGCGATATACGGGAGGATAGACTGCGGGGGAGGGGGCCTCCGTCAGCCACTTCTGGCAAGTGATAGAGCCGCGGAGCACAAAATCGGAACTTTTAGAAGTCGACTCTGCTGAGGGACGTCGCTCCAGTGGCTAAGCTGGGGGGTGGAACCCTCACAGGACAGTGTGATCTCAGGACCCTCGGGGTCACAGAAACACCGGGAGTGCCTGAGTGCGGCAGAGTTCCCAGGTATCGGAGCGGGGAAGCCGGCTGCAGAGACGGAGCCGAGGCGCAGGCTCTCAGCTCTGGGTTGCCATAAACTCTGATCCGCGGCCCAGTCGGGCCACTGCTCCTCCAGCAGGGACCCAACAAGCAGCAGAGCCGGGGAGACGCCCCTTCCTCCCCCAGGAGGAGCGGCTCGGGAGCACACCACAGGGATCTGCTGGGTTTGGAGACTCCACACCGATAGAAATGCTCGGTCACAGGCTGGGTGAGCACGGAGTGCAGCCGGAAACTGGGGAGATGGGAGTGATTGCTTTTCTCTGGCGGTGCACTGAGGAGCGGGGCCCTGAGGTCTCAGCTCCTCCAGGTGGAGAGTGAGAGGCCACCATTTTCACCCTAGTCCTGCAAAGCTGTACCGAGAGCTTGCAGGGAACAAAAGCTCCTGAGAGCAAACCCGAGCAGCTTGCTTAGCCCGGACCAAGAGCGGGGCAATTCCGCCTCCAGCGAAGACATTTGGGAACCAAGGCGACAGGCCCCTCTCCCAGAAGATGAGCAAGAACAACCAGCAAGCCAAGACCAAGTTTACCGATCAAGGAGAATGGGAGAACTCCAGCGCTAGGGGAATACTGCACATAGAATTCATGGCTTTTATACCATAATTCATTAGTTTTTCAAAGAAATTTTTTTAACAGTTTTTTTTTGAATTTTTCTTTTTCCCTTTTCAACCAACATCTTATCAATCCCTTTTTTAAGAAAACATTTCTTATTTTTCATTTTTAGAGTCATATTTTATCCCTTCATAGTAGTTACCCTTATTTTTGGCATATATATATATAAGTTGTTCTCTCTTTAAATTTTGAGATACAGTTTCTTCTAACAGATCAAAATATACCCTAAATCACTAATGTATGGCTTTGTTCTGGTCTCCTGCCTGATAACATTCTCTCCCTTTTTCTTTTTTTTAAAAAACTTCTTCTTTCTTTTTTCAAACAACTTCTTATCATATCATTTCCTTTTATAAAATCTTTTATAATTTTCATCTTTACAGTCATCTTCCATCCTTTCATTGTATCAACCCTTATTTTATACAAATAAGAGTCTTTCTTCCTTTAAAATTTTAGGAGGCACTTTCTTCTGACAGACCAAAATACGCCCAAAATCTAGTGTGTGGCACTGATCTATGCACTAGCCTGATTATATTTGATCATATTCTGTTTTTTTGTGTTTTGTTCTGTTTTTGTTTGTTTTTATCTATTTCTTTTTTTGTCTCTTTCTTTTTTCTTTCTTTCCCCCTGGTTTCAGGTTTTTCTGATTTGTATAGAGTCTGGGGACATTGTTAACCTATTAGCATTTTGTTCTCTCAATCCTCTATTCTCCTCTGGACAAAATGACAAGATGAAAAAAATCACCTCAGGAAAAGAACAGGAGGTAGTACCGTCTGCCAGGGACCTACTCAATACGGACATCAGTACGATGTCAGACCTAGAGTTCAGAATCATGACTTTAAAGATACTAGCTGGGCTTGAAAAAAGCGTGGAAGTTATTAGAGACACACTTTCTGGAGAAATAAAGAACTAAAATCTAACCAAGTCAAAATCAAAAAGGCTATTCATGAGGTGCAATCAAAAATGGGGGCACTACCTGCTAGGATAAATGAGGCAGAAGAGAGAATCAGTGATATAGAAGACCAGATGATGGAAAATAAAGAGGCTGAGAAAAGGAGAGACAAACAACTACAGGACCACGAGGGCAGAATCTGAGAGATAAGCGATATGATAAGAGGAAACATTAGAATAATTGGGATCCCAGAAGAAGAAGAAAGAGAGAGAGGGGCAGAAGGTATATTGGAGCAAATAAGAGCAGAGAACTTCCCTAATGTGGGGAAGGAAACAGGCATCAAAATCCAGGAGGCACAGAGAACCCCCCTCAAAATCAATAAAAATAGGTCAACACCCTGACATCTAATAGTAAAACATACGAGTCTCAGAGACAAAGAGAAAATCCTGAAAGCAGCTCAGGAGATGAGATATGTAACCTACAATGGTAGAAACATTAGATTGGCAACAGACCTATCCACAGAGACCTGGCAGGCCAGAAAGGACTGGCAAGATATCTTCAGAGCACTAAACGAGAAAAATATGCAGTCAAGAATACTATATCCAGCGAGACTGTCATTGAAAATAGAATGAGAGAGAAAAAGCTTCCAGGACAAACAAAAACTAAAGGAATTTGCAAACACGAAACCAGCCCTACAAGAAATATTGAAAGGGGTCCTCCAAGCAAAGAGAGAGCCTAAAAGCAGCATAGATCAGAAAAGATCAGAGACAATATACAGTAACAGTCACCTTACAGGCAATACAATGGCACTAAATTCATAAATTTCAATAGTTACCCAGAATGTAAATGGGCTAAATGCCCCAACAAGAGACATAGGCTATCAGATTGGATTAAAAAACAAGACCCATCCATATGCTGCCTGCAGGAGACTCATTTTAGACCAAAGACAGCCCCAGATTGAAAGTAAGGGGGTGGAAAACCATTTACCATGCTAATGGACACCAAAAGAAAGCTGGGGTGGCAATCCTTATATCAGACAAATTAGATTTTAAAACAAAGACTGTAATAAGAGATGAAGAAGTACACTATAACCTACTTAAAAGGTCTATCCAACAAGAAGATCTAACAATTGTAAATATCTATGCCCCTAACATGGGAGCAGCCAATTATATAAGGCAATTAATAACAAAAGCAAAGAAACACATTGACAAATATACAATAATAGTGCGGGACATTAACACCCCCCTGACTGAAATGGACAGATCATCTAAGCAAAAGATCAACAAGGAAATAAAGACTTTAAATGAAACACTGGACCAAATAGACTTCACAGACATATTCAGAACATTCATCCCAAAGCAACAGAATACACATTCTTCTCTAGTGCCCGTGGAACATTCTCCAGAATTGATCACATCCTCGGTCACAAATCAGGTCTCAACCGGTAACAAAAGATTGGGATTATTCCCTTCATATTTTCAGACCACAATGCTTTGAAACTAGAACTCAATCACAAGAGGAAAGTCAGAAAGAACTCAAATACATGGAGGCTAAAGAGCATCCTACTAAAGAATGAATGGGTCAACCAGGAAATTAAAGAAGAATTTAAAAAATTCATGGAAAACAATGAAAATGAAAACACAACTATTCAAAATCTTTGGGATACAGCAAAGGCAGTCCTGAGAGGAAAGTATATAGCAATACAAGCCTTTCTCAAGAAACAAGAAAGGTCTCAAATACACAACCTAACCCTACACCTAAAGGAGCTGGAGAAAGAACAGCAAATAAAGCCTAAACCCAGCAGGAGAAGAGAAATAATAAAGATCAGAGCAGAAATCAATGAAATAGAAACCAAAAGAACAGTAGAACAGATCAATGAAACTAGGAGCTGGTTCTTTGAAAGAATTAACAAGATTGATAAACCCCTGGCCAGACTTATCAAAAAGAAAAGAGAAATGACCCAAATCAACAAAATCATGAATGAAAGAGGTGAGATCACAACCAACACTAAACAAATACAAACAATTATAAGAACATATTATGAGCAACTCTATGCCAGCAAATTAGATAACCTGGAAGAAATGGATGCATTCCTAGAGATGTATCAACCACCAAAACTGAACCAGGAAGAAATAGAAAACCTGAACATACCTATAACCACGAAGGAAATTGAAGCAGTCATCAAAAATCTCCCAACAAACAAAAGCCCAGGGCCAGATGGCTTCTCAGGGGAATTCTACCAAACATTTAAAGAACAATTAATACCTATTCTGAAACTGTTCCAAAAAACAGAAATGGAAGGAAAACTTCCACACTCATTTTATGAGGCCACCATTACCTTGATCCCAAAACCAGACAAAGACCCCATCAAAAAGGAGAATTACAGACCAATATCCTTGATGAACATGGATGCAAAAATTCTCACCAAAATACTAGCCAATAAGATCCAACAGTACATTAAAAGGATTATTCACCATGACCAAGTGGGATTTATCCCTGGCCTGCAAGGTTGGTTCAACATCCGCAAATCAATCAACGTGATACAATACATTAATAAAAGAAAGAACAAGAATCATATGATCCTCTCAATAGATGCAGAAAAAGCACTTGACAAAGTACAGCATCCTTTCTTGATCAAAACTCTTCAGAGTATAGGGATAGAGGGTACATACCTCAATATCCTAAGAGCCATCTATGAAAAACCTACAGCAAATACCATTCTCAATGGGGAAAAGCTGAGAGCTTTTCCTGTAAGGTCAGGAACGCGACAGGGATGTGCACTATCACCACTGCTATATAGCATAGTATTAGAAGTCCTAGCCACAGCAATCAGACAACAAAAAGAAATCAAAGGCATCCAAATCGGCAAAGAGGAAGTCAAACTCTCACTCTTTGCAGATGATATCATACTGTATGTGGAAAACCCAAAAGACTCCACCCCAAAACTGCTAGAACTCATACAGGAATTCAGTAAAGTGGCAGGATATAAAATCAATACACAGAAATCAGTGGCATTCCTATACACCAACAACAAGACAGAAGAGAGACAAATCAAGAAGTCGATCCCATTTACAATTGCACCCAAAACCATAAGATACCTAGGAATAAATTTAACCAAAGAGGCAAAGGATCTGTACTCAGAAAACTATAAAATACTCATGAAAGAAATTGAAGAAGACACAAAGAAATGGAAAAACGTTCCATGCTCATGGATTGGAAGAACAAATATTGTGAAGATGTCAATGCTACCTAGAGTAATCTACACATTCAATGCAATCCCCATGAAAATACCATCCACTTTTCAAAGAAATGGAGCAAATAATCCTAACATTTGTATGGAACAAGAAGAGACCCCGAATAGCCAGAGGAATACTGAAAAAGCAAAGCAAAGCTGGCGGCATCACAGTTCCGGACTTCCAGCTCTATTCCAAAGCTGTCATCATCAAGACAGTATGGTACTGGCACAAAAACAGACACATAGATCAATGGAACAGAATCGAGAGCCCAGAAATGGATCCTCACCTGTAGGGTCAACTAATCTTTGACAAAGGAGGAAAGAATGTCCAATGGCAAAAAGACAGTCTCTTCAACAAATGGTGTTGGGAAAATTGGACAGCCACATGCAGAAGAATGAAACTGGACCATTTCCTTACACCACACACAAAAATAGACTCCAAATGGTTGAAAGACCTAAACGTGAGAGAGGAGTCCATCAAAATCCTAAAGGAGAACACAGGTAGCAACCTCTTCGACCTCAGCCGCAGCAACTTCTTCCTCGAAACATCGCCAAAGGCAAGGGAAGCTAGAGCAAAAATGAACTATTGGGATTTAATCAAGATAAAAAGCATTTGCACAGCAGAAGAAACAGTCAACAAAACCAAAAGGCAACCGACAGAATGGGAGAAAATATTTCAAAAGACATATCAGATAAAGGGCTAGTATCCAAAATCTATAAAGAACTTATCAAACTCAACACCCAAAGAACAAATGATCCAATCAAGAAATGGGCAGAAGACACGAACAGACATTTTTCCAAAGAAGACATCCAAATGGCCAACAGACACATGAAAAGGTGCTCCACATTGCTCGGCATCAGGGAAATCCAAATCAAAACCTCAATGAGATACCACCTCACACCAGTCAGAATGGCTAAAATTAACAAGTCAGGAAACAACAGATGTTGGCGGGGTTGTGGAGAAAGGGAAATCCTCCTACACTCTTGGTGGGAATACAAGCTGGTGTAGCCACTCTGGAAAACAGTATGGAGGTCCCTCAAAAAGTTGAAAATAGAGCTACCATACGATCCAGCAATTGCCCTACTGGGTATTTACCCCAAAGATACAAATGTAGGGATCCGAAGGGGTACGTGCACCCCAATGTTTATAGCAGCAATGTCCACAATAGCCAAACTGTGGAAAGAGCCAAGATGTCCATCGACAGATGAATGGATAAAGAAGTGGTATATATAAACAATGGAATATTATACAGCCATCAAAAGGAATGAGATCTTGCCATTTGCACCTACATGGATGGAACTGGAGGGTGTTATGCTGGGTGAAATAACTCAATCAGAGAAAGACATGTATCATATGACCTCACTGATTGAGGAATTCTTAATCTCAGGAAACAAACTGAGGTTTGCTGGAGTGGTGGGGGGTGGGAGGGATGGGGTGGCTGGGTGATAGACATTGGGGAGGGTATGTGCTATGGTGAGCCCTGTGAATTGTGCCAGACTGTTGAATCACAGATCTGTACTTCTGATACAAATAGTGCAATATATATTAAGAAAAAAAAAGAAGAAGTTAGCAGGAGGGGAAGAATGAGGGGGAGTACGTCAGAGGGGGAGACGAACCATGAGAGATGATGGACTCTGAAAAACAAACTGAGGGTTCTAGAGGGGAGGTGGGTGGGGGAATGGGGTAGCCTGGTGATGGGTATTAAAGAGGGCACGTTCTGCGTGGAGCACTAGGTGTTATGCACAAACAATGAATCATGGAACACCAAATCAAAAACTAATGATGTAATGTATGGTGATTAACATAACAATAAAAAAATTTTAAAAAGAAGCCCTTTTTGTTTGAGGTAAATCATTAATATCCTAATTACAGGGAATCACTGGCAAGTGGGAGAAGATTTGTCAAGCGATAAGGGCATCCCCAGGTGCATCATCCAATCCAATCATAAAGAAAGTGAGGTCATCCATTATCTCCACAAGTCTATAGTTAACCCTAAGGAGTGGGATATGCTCTGGCTTTTAGAGAATTATTTCATCATCCCAGCCGCATAGAATTGGTCAAGGTGCTAGTGGAGTTATACAATTGTTGGGGAATCGATCCCATTTTCCAGTTATTCAAATAATCATAGGCCATGGGGTCCTGTTATTAATCCCATTGGCCAAAATATCAACCATGGCCAGGTCCAAAGTCAATGACATGAGACACATATACTCCTGCAGGAGATACTTCAAGTCACATGGCAACGGGCAGGGAAAGAGAAAGTAAATAATTTCAAACAATATGTGAATCTATTACAACTGCTCCCCTCCATCTAGGGTACATGATAGACATTACTAATTAATCCCAGCACCCTTTCCTCAGAATCCTTCTCAACACATTTCAGGCAGTCATTGCCAATACTCCGGGTTTGAAACAAAAAGCTAAAATTGATATGCTGTACTTATGTGACCTTGATATTCATGTAGGATTTTAGTAGTCAGAGATTGGGAAGACAGAATTCCAAGGAAAGACACAGCTACTGGGAAGGATTTCTTGACTTTGGGCATCATTTGATATTAAACTTCTGTTCATCATGAGAGAGTAAAATGCAAGGAGCAGTGAAATTTAAGATAAAACTGCAGAAGCTGGATACTTTGAATACAAGGACCTGAGTCCCAGCTCAGGGTCCATTTATCGCCACTTCTCTTGCACACGATCTTATTGAAGGGGCAATGGCTCAAATGGGACAGGACACCCATTGTGCCTCCATCTATATATCTCTCATCTCTTCTCTCCCTCCACTGAGTTCTTTAGTAAGAATGAAAGGATTCCTTAATCTCATTACCCAGAGGAGCACAAAGCGCAGAAAAGCATATTCTACAAAATTAAGTTAGGTAATTTGCATACCTGGGGAAAGAGAAAAACCCCTCCTCCTTCCACCTTCAGAGTCAATTTTCCTAGATCTTCTGACACCATATGTCAATAAATATCTGTATTTCCTCCTTCTCTGCATAAGAGACACTGTGAAATGTCAGATGTAAACTAAAGTTTGTCATAAAAATCCCTCCTAAAACATTGGAAGGTGGAGGAGGGGTTCCTGGGCTGTGTCTGCCTTCAAATCACCTACAGGTCATCCTGCTTCCAGCTTCCAGGAGCTTTGCTTCAGGTTTTCTAAAGAAGTAACAGAGACATTCAACTCCTCTTACCATCCTTGCTTCTGTCAGTGGTCATTGCATTTTTATGAAATTCGTTCCACAAATGACCAGTTTCTCACAATCTCCACTCTAGATTCTTTAATTAGTATAATTTTTAATTCTCCTCTTTCTGGGGTGGCTCAAATAGTGAGTCACATTTGCAAATAAGAAGTAAATAAAATGGCTTCTCAGTACCTTCCATCAGGGGGTTCTAGGAGCTTGCTAAATCTGAATCTGCTAAAAATGCAGATTCTGATTCAGCACATTGCATGGGGGCCTGAGAATCTGCATTTCTAAGAAGCTCCCAGGGGACACCCTGGCTTCTGGTCCATGGACCACACTTTGAAGAGCAGGATCTACATGACTGTGGCAGTTGCTACAGCTGTCTCCCAGGAAGAGTACATCTGTCCACACCTTTCTCTCTGTCTATCCTCCAGATGGCAATGAAAATCATACCTCATCAGTTCCTGATTCAGGAATCTCACTCCATGGCATAATACACAGTACAAAGCTGGCTCATAAATTCCCTTCATATGTGAAAAAATATATCCCTCACAAGAGTTTCATTAATTCATGTTTCTTAAAGGTCCATGTGACTAGAATTACTCTCATTTCTTTTCCAACTCACCTTTTATTTCCTAAATTGCTCCATAGAAAACTTTCTCCAGGAAGTGTTTCTTGACCCATACCTCTTTCTCAGTTTCAACTCATACCTTCCCTTCCAGAATAATGATGCCTCAATCCCTATCCAGTTATTAATCCTCTTATTTCAGTCCATTTTCTCTCCACGTATGGTATCAATTCTCTCTCCCCCAAAATCGTAGGTGCTCTCACAAGGTTTTTGCACCAGTCCCTCAAAGAAGCATCTAAAGCAGTAGGTAAGTGTATGGGTAATCTTGCCTCTGGTAGTCTTCCCTACAACCACCTACATTTGATGAGAAATTCAGCAAATAAGAAAGTATCTTCTCTCCCTCC
Organism: Eumetopias jubatus; assembly: GCF_037043125.1. NCBI lineage: Eukaryota > Metazoa > Chordata > Mammalia > Carnivora > Otariidae > Eumetopias > Eumetopias jubatus. The sequence continues at coordinate 19,109 of NW_028275032.1, forward strand.
CTCCCAGGTCAGGCCCCATGCATAAATATAATAGAAAAACTCTGGTCCTCCTACACCAAAGCATAAAACTGACTGCATCAAGAAGGATGCCTGTTGTGCCCACACTGGAGCCAGTCTCCTCTTCAGGGATTCCCTGGAATCAGGAAGAACCGGTTGGGTCTTCTCTCAATTTCACTCCTTGTAACCCCTCCCTACATCCCATGGGAAGAGATGGAGCAGGACCTGGGGAGGTCAAGTCAGGCACTCTCCTGCCCCAGGGCTGTATTTTCCCTGTTGCTCTTTGAATGAACATCACTGTTCTTACTATTGGATCTAGAGGAAATGTAGAAGCTACTCCTTGCCCTGAGCAAGATTGTACTGGGATGGAACACATAAGACAGTCACCAGAACTCAGGCATAGCCACACAAAAGCAAGACTAGAAGTGCCTGGGTACAGTTCTAGATGCCGGGTACAGACAATTCTGGATGGAGAGAAATGCTGTTTTTCAAGGAAGTCTCCCAGAAGATAATTTTAAAGAAGTAGCACAGTGCTAGCCTGAAAGGAAGGAGAATTTTCTGTACCAGTGAAATGTGTAAGGCTCAATTCAATTTAACATGAGTTTATTAAAAGCTCATTTTGTGACTGGTCCCCAGCTGGATGCTCTGGGGGAGTGAGCAGGATACACTATGTACCTATGGTGTCTAATAAAGAACAAAAAGAAAAGAAAGAAAAGAAAAGACACACACATAACTGTGGTATGCTAATTTTTTTAATTTCAGATTTATTAGTGTGCAGTCGACATAAAAAATTGTAAGATATTTAATGTGTACATAGTGTTAATTTGATATACATATAATTGTGAAATGATTATAATTTGCCCATTGTGAAAGGATTAACGATGGTATTTTAATATAAATGTTTCATTAAATGAAGATGAGTGTACAAAGGCACCTTTGTTTCCTTCGCTTCATCTTTACATGTGAAGAGGCATCAGGTGGAGCTTTGGTTTTCAATGTGTGGTCCGTGGACCAGCGGCATCAGCATCACCTGGGAACTTGTTAGAAGTACAAGTTCTGGGCCCCACCCAGACCTCCTGAATTCCAAACGCTGGGGATAGGGGCCCAGCAATCTGTTTTCACAAGCCCTCCAGGTATCATGGAACTCCCTGAAGTTTGAACACCACTGAGCAGAGTACTATTCCTTGCCACTCTCCATGGGGCCCTCTCTCACTGGGACCTTGATTAATGAAGTGAAGACATAACACCAAGCATGCCCGATTAGCTTCTTCCAATGTTTGTTTGTTTGTTTGTTTGTTTTTGTCCAGAACAAACCTGCCCACTGGACACATGTAATTCATCCTGATAGAGAAGAAAGACTAATAAAAGCAGACTCTCTCCTGTGATGGCAGGCGAGGCATGCTCAGGACTTCTTGTGATGAGGAGTAAGTCTGTCTAATTTAGTGATGCAGGATTAGCAAGCCAGTTAGGCTGCAGATATACAGCTGATGGTTTAATCCTCTCTCTCTATGTCATGATTATCAATAGGTTCCAAACACAGGAGGAGGAAATGGGGTGTGATTTATTGGAGCTCTATAGCTCCAATAATAGGTTGTAGAGAAAGGTGGGCAGGATGCAGGTACAGATCATGTGCAGGAGAGAGACCTAGTTAGGAGAATAACAGGATGGAAGAACCAGAGGAAATCCTAGAATTTAAGGAATTGGAACATGAGAAATGATCAGTTGTGACCTCCCATGTTACAGATAAGTAAGCAGAGCGTGGAAGGAACTGAGAGACATACTCAAAGTCACATTGCTAGTTAGTGGTGGAAACAAGACCAGAACCCAGGACATGTGGCTCTCAACTGTGCACTTTCTGAGGAGGTGGACCAAAGCAGACAACAGTAGAGAAATTCTAAAGTCCAAGAATGCAGATGTTGCTAAGAGAAGTACCAACCCAGGGATTTTCAGCATGGGCGGTGGGTTCAAAGCCAAAGTGCTCTGTGCTCAGAGGAAAGCTCTGACTCCAACCCACCTGTGCATGCTCTGTTGCTCCCTCACACAGCCAAGGCTCAAGCTACACAGCCTGCTCAGTGTGCTCTGAACGCTGCTTCCTTTTCCTCTGCTTTTCCTCCTGGTGCTCTCACTGCCTACAATCTCTCCCCGCTGCCCAGATGTGGCAAATCCCATCCCTGAAGTGAGCCAACTCAAAAGCCATTCCTCTACAAAGTGTTCTCCGATTTCACCAATCAACTCTCACCTCTGTACCAGCCACAAATGATCATCCTCCACTCTGAATTCCCAAGGCACTTCATTTGTATATCACTTATGACATCACTTTCTACTTTGTTACAGCTATGCTTTACCCCTTGTGTTAGAATATAACCTCCTTAATGGCAAGGGCCATTTTTTTTTAACATAAGTATAATGAACATGCAGTGTTGTTTTTTTTTTTAACGTAAGTACAATGAACATGCAGTGTTAATGTATTACTCACAGGTGTACAATACAATGATTCTACAATTCCCCATATTTCTCAGTGCTCATCGGTATTAGTGTCCTCTTAATTCCCTTTATTTAAATCACCCATTCTCCTACCCCTCTCCCCTTTGTCAACCACGAGTTTGTTCTCTTTATTTAGGGGTCTAGGGTGTTGTGTTTTTGTTTTTGTTTTGGTATTGGTATTTGTCTCTTTTTTCTTTTATCATTTTAATTTTTTTATTTCTTTAATTCTACATAAGAGTGAAACATATGGCATTTGTTTTTCTCAGACTGACATATTGCAATTAGCATTATACCCACCTGGTCCATCCAATGTTGTTACAAATGGCAAGATTCCATTCTTCTTTATGGCTAAGGAATAGTCCATTGGATATGTATTTAGACCACAGCTTCTTTATCCATTCATCTACTGATGCACCCTTGGGTGGCTTCCATATCCTGGCTATTGTAAATAATGTTGCAATAAACATAGGGGTGCATGTATCTTTTCCAGTTCATGAAACAAAAGTGCCTTTACACAGAAAAGGTAACTATCAATAACCAAAAAAGGCAACCTACTGAATGGGAAAAGATATTTGTAAATGATATATTAATAAGGGGTTAATACTCAAAATACATAAAGAACTTATACAACTCAATACAAAAAAAATCCAATTAAAAAATGGGCAGAGGACCTGAATAGATATTTTTCCAAAGAAGACATACAGATGGTCACAGACACATGAAAAGATGCTTAGTATCACTAATTATCAGAGAAATGCACATGATGTACTATATGTTGGCTAACTGAACATAAAAAAATTAAACATATTAAACTCTTTAAAAAAAGTGCAATCAGCTGTCACTTTATACCTCTCAGGACGGCTAAAAATCAAAAAGACAAGAATAACAAGTGTTGCCAAAGATATGGAGAAGAAGGAATCCTCACGCACTGTTGGTAGGAATGTCAATTGGTGCAGGCATTACAGAAAACAGTGTGGAGATTCCTCAAAAATTAAAACAGCACTACCATATGATCCAGTAATTCTGCTACTGGATATTTTCTTAAGTGATCTCTACAGCTAATGTGGGACTCAAACTCACCAGCCTGAGATCAAGAGTCATGCTCTACTGACTGAGCCAGCTAGGCACCTCCTTCACTAGTGGATATTTAACCAAAGAAAAGGAAAACAATTTTTCAAGTTTCTTTTATTACTAATTTTGTAAAAGCCAGTAAGCAGCTATAGACATAATTAAAAAGTAGAAAGTAAAGGAAAAAAGGGGGGGAAGAGCAAAGAAACATCCTTCAATCTACCGTAAATATGAAGCTTTATTAGTGTTCCCCACCAATATCTCATAGGGGCCCTAGATTTCCATATACTCAAGAGTACTCCCCATTATTGTGCAGGAGACCAGACTGCATTCGGGTTTGATGATGTCAAACTGAATATGTACTGGCACTGCTGAGTTCACTGCTGAGTCTACAGTTTGGGCCTTTAAGTGGGGTTAAGCCACCAGGCTGCGCTGGATCCCATAAGTGAAGTAGAGAGCAAGTCCAATGAGCATCCAAACACCAAATCTCAGCCAGGTTCCAGCTGTCATCTGCGTCATAAGGCAAACATTCAGAAAGATGCTCAGGAGTGGGAGGAGAGGCACAGCAGGGACCTTAAAGGGAAGGGAAGTGGAGCTCTGTGGCTGTCTCCAGATGACCCCAGTGATCCCAGTGATGAGCACCAGGAGCAGCACAACCACTGTGATCGGCGCTGGGTCTCCAGAGAGCAGACCTGGCCACTGGGTCAGCACCAGGCAGAGAAGAGTCAGCAGCAGAACAAGCAGTGAGGAACAAACAACGACAACCCGGCCAGAGAGTGGAGTGGGGGTGGGGCTGCCTGGAAAGAATAGTCCCTGTAGAGTTAGCTTCTCTGCTGCAGGTCCACTCTCCTCCTGCATCTGCGCTTCATTTCCCCCACTCGCCTCCTGCAACCATGCTTCATTTCCCTCATTCTTCCCCTCAGGCTGATACCTGATGATGAGAACACAAAAAGCTACCAGGGAATAAGATATCAGTGTCCCAATTAACCTGAGGTCCAGAAGATCAGTGACTCCAAAGAAGAATACCATGATTGTTGCAATAGTGACAAAGATCACAAGGGTCAGGAAGTGGGCATATGTCCTGAAAAGGGACCTGGCAAGAACAGGAAACAGGAGACCATCCTTTGCCATCATATATATCATCCAATATATGGGGAGAGTAAAGTTCCCAAAACTGCCAATAACAATACTACAGAGGAATGCAAAAGCTACAACATAGTAGGCAGGGACCCAGCCAATATGGAGAAATGCCTCAGACAAGGTGCTCCCAGGTCGAAGCAGGTAGTAAGGCACCATGAGTGTAAGGGCCGCAGAGACACCAAAATACAACAAAGAGCTGATGAGCAGTGAAATCACAATTCCCATGGGGATAGAACGCTCTGGATTGTGTGATTCTGTGACTCTGGTAACAATAATGCTGAAACCTATAAATGCATAGAAACAGGTAGCTGACCCACGGAGAATCCCCTCAAAGCCAAAAGGCACGAATCCCCCAGAGCCCAGAGGCCCCAAGCTAGAGGTGTCATTGAGTTCAGCCTCTATGTAGTCCTCTTCTGTGAGCTTCCAGTTGTGCAGGTCCCCCTTCATGAAGCCAGAGATGATGACAAAACTGAGAACCAAAAGTTTTACCAATGTGAACAGTTTGAAAACTAGGTAGTGCCCATCATAGCTCAGAGTATTAATTTCTGTCAACAACAACAAAAAGATCATAGAACAGTAGCCTATATTGTCTGCAATGACTTGGGGAACATGCTGTGAGATGCTCTCATGCAGGGTGTCAGAGATCCGGTTCCCAGACAAGATGTCAAAAGTTAAGGTCCAGGCCTGGATCACAACAACTGCATCAACTAAAAGGGAGATGATAAGGTTCCAGCCAGTGATGAAAGCCCAGAGTTCACCCATAGTGACATAGGTGTAGAGATATGCGGAGCCAGAATGGGGAACCCGGGCACTAAACTCTGCATAGCACAGCCCAGCCAACAACGATGTTAGGCCAGCCACCAAAAAGCAGATCACAATGGATGGTCCTGCTTGATTACTGGCCACCTCAGTAGCCAAGAAATACACACCAACACCCACTGTGCGGCCCACACCCAGAGCCACTAAATCCAGAGTGCTCAGGATTCTGCCAGTTTCAAACTCAGGCACTTCTTGCTCCAGCGGACGTCTGCGTACCAGCTTTTGACCAAATCTGCGAAGTGCCTGACACAGCATTCTAGCTGGAATTGAGAAGATTCTACGGATCAGAGAGCTTTAGCAAGCCCAGGGAGCCAAGAGTGTTGGATCTGGTTCAGTGAGGCTGAGTTAAGCCAAGTTGGGTTGGGGCTGCCTAGGTACGCTGCTCAGGCTTCAGAGCTGCTGCTTCATATTTCTTCTGGTCATGCTATCCTTCCAGAATGCCTAGAGAAAAAAATAAATATTTACTGAACAATGGTGTTCAACCAACCAACCAAAACTCAAAAGTCTCATGTAACTTGTTGCATCCCAAGTGTCATAGAAACTGACACCAAAGGACACCATAGAAAAATCAATCCTGCTTTCCCTCCAGAAAAAGTACCACATACCTAGCAACATTCTGCTTTTTTTTTTATTATTATTCTTTTTTTCAGTAGGCTCAATGCCCAGCATGGAGCCCAACATGGGGCCCAAACTCACAACCCTGATATCAAGACCTGAGCCTATATCAAGTGTCAGACTCTCAACTGACTGAGCCGCCCAAGCACCCCAACATTCTCCTTTTTTACACACCACATAAAATAATCCCATTTGAGTTCCGAAGTCATGTACCTTCGTGTGCTAATTAGGCAGTAAGACACAATAGAGCATGAACGTATTGTGCAAGAATTTATAACAGGATGTGTGCACACTGCTTGAGCATGAGTTGTGACACATTAATTCATGAACTAGATACCTCTTCGCAATTAAAGACCCATTCTTTATATATCATCAGAATTTAAATACAAATATTGGTCTCTCTGTCTTAAAACTCTTAGACCCAAAATCTGCTACCCAAGATTAGATGCCAATTTGGCCCCCTTTCTCCTCATTCTGCATCATCCATTCAGCTGTACTGATGACCAAGGATGTGGAGTCCATCCCTTTCCTTTCCCCACCTAGGCCCACAGGGGTGCTGTGAACAGAGAGGAGGAGGGAGAAAGAGGCAGGGTCTTCATAACCACCTGCAAGAAGGAGAGGACCAGGCTGCCTGGGAAGGAAACACTGGAGAAATGGGGGCAACAGCCAACCCAGGGTCCATGACTGAGAAGGGAGAGGAGCTAGAAAGGCTATTTTGTGAATAGCCCCCAAAGAAACCAGATAAAAATTCACTACCTTTTTTATGTCCACAGTTACAACAGTGTGATAGGTAGGGAGAAAAGAAATGAGTCACTTAGCTCAGTTGCTCTCAACCAAAACAATTCCTTCTGTCTCCTCCCTCTCTGGGTCCCAGGAGAGAAGGTGAGCGCACTTCTGCAGACAGTCTCCTCATTGGCCACACTGTGCTCTCTACACACCCTGAGCCATCTGTGATGTCAGCCGCCAGGGGCCTGGTCTGTCCTGCTCTGTGAGCTTGTATTAAAACACTCACTTGTAACTCCCAGTGAATTTTTCACAAGGAGTTATTTTTAACTCATTCAAACTGTTGTCTGAATGTTTTCTTACTGAAGGAATCCTGTGAGTGGCTCCCTTTTACCCCTGCTCCCCTACTTCTCTTCAAATGGCCCCTTCCACAAGGGGAGCCAGGCTCTGGATGAACAATTTACAGCAATGCCTAGGAAATGAGAAGTGGAGAACAGAGAAAACAAAGTCATGCAGCCCCACTCTCCTCCTTACTCATGCTTCAGTTTTAAGAGAATTTTAAGAAATGTTCTCAGAAGTCTTTAAAGGCAGAAAGATCACGACAAAATTGAGAAGTCTTCTCTATAGATGATCAAAAGGAACCACTGGGTTATGGGTCAACCCTTCTGTCTACAAATCCATCTAGACTCCTTATTTGCCACTCACCAGTTCCAATGTTATGATTACCAACAAGCACAGGAGATAGATAATGAGTGTCAATTCTTTTTTTTTTTAAGATTTTATGTATTTATTTGACAGAGAGAGAGACAGTGAGAGAGGGAACACAAGCAGGGGGAGTGGGAGAGGGAGAAGCAGGCTTCCCATCGAGTAGGGAGCCCGATGCGGGGCTCAATCCCAGGACCCCGGGATCATGACCTGAGCCGAAGGTAGAAGCTTAATGACTGAGCCACCCAGGCACCCCTGAGTGTCAATTCTTAACTCATGGAATCTTTTTATACTATTTGAGGTGTTCCCAACCCACGACCAGGCTTCAAACCTTTCTGTGGTTCCACACTGCCCTTCCTTCATAGTCCTTCCTTTGTTTATAATATGACCTGTGCTTATGCCTCCAGCTTCATCCCCTGCCCAATTCCTACTCCAGCCACAAAATTCGACACTCACCCTGTTCCCTTGCCTCTAATGCCCTCTTGGCCCCTTCACTTAGCTAACCCCCACTTCTCTTTCAGTTTCCAGCTCAGCATTTGCTTCCTCAGGAAGCCTCCCCTGACCCTTACATTGCCCTTCCCATGTGCTCTCCTAGGACCAGCTTCCCCATGTGCCATTGATCCTCATGTATCCAAATTCCAGGTCAGCTGCTGGTCTCCTCCATCAGACTGTGAGGTGGGTACTCAATAAGTATTTGTTGAACAAATGAAAACGCTGAGAAGAGAAACCTAAAAGAGGCCATAATCCAGAATCCCTATATACTGGACATTGAGATACATACTTTGTAGCCAAGAAACCTTTATAATGTAGGCTCAGGTAAAGATATACATGGTATTACCTTCCTTGTAGAAGGCGAGCAAAATGCATAGTGTGAAGGGAAAACCAACTGTGATAAAACCTTGACTGCCCATCATTCATGGCAGGTTATGAGTCACACAGGCTGATAAAGAATCATTTACCTTTGAGGACACTTGTTAAAAATATCAGGCTGCCTGGGGTTATGGGCAACCAACCAACCACACCCAGTTAGAGAAGCCCTACTTTTTTGAAGGCATCATGCCCAGGCCCTATAATCCAGGTAGGATGTCCTAAGGCAGAGGTTCTCACTTCAGGGATAGAGGAAGACATAATGAAGACAGCTGGGGACATTTTCAAACTTCAGATCTTCTCCCTCTGGAGATTCTTATCCACTAGCCCTGTACTTCCCATGATTGCTCTAAAAAACCCCAACTGAGAAGAAATTGTCCTCAAGTTCAAGGGGAAGAGATTCTAAAAGCTTCCTTCACAGGAATGCAGTGCAGTTCAGTAGTTAGGAGTAAGGCTCTGTAGGTAGACTGTTCAGGTTCAAATCACACCTCAGTCTCACACCCGGTAACTCTGGACAAATTAGTTTATCTCTCTGAGCGTTAGTTTCCACAATAGTCATATGGGAGTAAAAGTAAATAACTCACAGCTCAGCTGTGAGAAGTAAGTGAAATGTTGTCTGTAAGTACGTACCCCAGTGCCTAGCAAACAATATGGACTTAATATCATCTACCTAGTACTTCATATTGAAATCTGGTCCAAAGTAACCAAACATTGAAAATCAGTCAGCCTTTATAAATGTGCAGGCTCAAAATCATCCACTAAAGCTCAAGCTTGTTAGCTAGCCCTCATGAGACAATGAAAACAGTTTTATTCCATATGATTTACATTAAAATGCTAAGGACTCTAATTAGACACTCTCATCCATGCTGGTGCTAACACATGGGGGGTCCTAGGCTTACTGTGTTAGACCAGGCATCGAGAAATGCGAGGCTCAATACAATAATAATAATAATAGTATCTTTGTCTACAGATGCCTCATCTGGAACAAGCACTGCTAGGTACTATAGAGATAAGAACACTGAACACTTGGTCAGAAATGCTGGATGTGAGCCCTGGCCATGCCTCGTGATGACATGAACTCGGGTAATTTCCTTCATATCTCTAAGCCTCAGTCTCTTCACCCACTGGGAACCTTACTTGACCTCCCTCACTGGGTCAACGTGAGAATTCCGTAAGAAGATACACACTACCCCACACTGCTGATGGGAGCGTCACTGGGGCACCATCCTGAAGCACAAGCTTAGTATAACTGAGAACACACACACAGTTGGGCACTGTAGCTGTTGAATGGATGAATGGACCTAAAACAAATATAGAACACGGACTGGAAGAGCATTTGTTAAATACACTAAAGCAAATGCTTCCAATGCAGAGGGGAAATGAAAATAGAGATAAGGATGAAACAGGATAATAAATGCATTGAAAAGGGCCTACCTGGACATAATGAAATTTTTTTAAAAAAAGAAAAAAAGGAAAGAAAGAAAAGGGGCCTGACAGGAAGTGATGATGGGAACACACCATGACTGAGGGAGGGACTGACTCCACTCTGTGCACTGCAGGTTCAGCACAGTAATTGCAGGAGATAATGTTGTGAAAGGACCTGGTACAGAGCCTGATAAACGGCAGGCATTCAGTAGATTTAAACTGAAGGGGAACTGAATCCTGTAATTGCTACGATATGGAGAATACGAAGAAGGAATACCTGCTAGAAAGAGGGTGAAGAACAGAGATGATGGGGCACCCCTCCTACCGTTTCCCTCTGAACCCATTTCCCTTTTCCTAATTCCTCTCTCTCTTTCAGCCCCTTCAGCTGTCTTTGGAGGCTCCTGTAGTTGGCACTAAGGATGCTTCTGCCACGTTTCTCTCTCTGGGGATCCATACCCAGCCACTCAACAAAGACCACAACAGTGGTTCTAAACATTTGTTGAATCACACACCCCTCTGAGGTTGGTCACTTCAAAAAAATGTCATGCACCTTCTGAGATCCATCATGGACCCTGAGCAGGAATCCCAGAGGAGGACCATCTGAATGGCAAGGTCAGAGACTGGTAATGCTTGATAATTTCTATTTCTCTCAACTGTGTTCTGCAGGGTGGTCCTTGTGCTCTTCCCACTTTTTCTGAAGATGAGGGACAGTGGGCCTACAGACAAAGTATCAAGATACCAGAGAAGCAACCCAAAGAACAAAACTTCTGGGAATTAAATAATCATGTTTTATGACTCCACAGGAAGTGGCAGAAATGAACATCAACCAAACATATAGAAGAGAGAGCACACCCATGTTGGGGAATCCTGAGGGAGCCTACCAGAAATCCACTTTATAACAACACAATCATGGTCCTCAAACGCCATGTTCAGATATGCCTATTGTCATGCAATAATCTATAATTATTCTAATAGTTTACATTCAGTCCATACTCTCTGACCCAGCTGTCAGAGCCCCACCCTGATTCTCCCCCTACCTTCAGATACATCACCTCCTTCCTAACTCAGCTCCTCACATCCTGACTTACCCTTCCTGGGATGAGCCTGGGGCCTGGGTAAGGGACCTGCCCTGCCAGGGACGCCCTCCTCACTCCTTTCTGTACAGTCTTGACCCTGTAGCCTCTCTCAGCCCTATTCTACAACCTTTCCCCACCCTGCATCTAGGAAAACTTTCCTAAGCCATCCTGACTGATCTCCATCTCCAACCTTCCTCCCCTTCCCACCAGCACTTAAAGCCCATCCTGATGGTCAGTTGAAACTAATTTTCCCTATATGTCAGTCCTGAGTGTGTTCCTTAAATTCCTTTATAGTCTAAAAGCTTCCAGAGGGCAGGGCCAGGATCTAAATGCCTCTTCATTCTGGATTCCACAGTCCCGTCTCCAACCCTCCTCACACAGGACAAGGATTTGCTCATAATTGTAGCAAGCAACCAAAAGAGGCATTTGGGACAGAGAAAATGAATACAGAGATGTATTAAATAACTACTATAACTTGAGACTCCTTGAAGAAGTGTTGTGGAAAAAGAGAAAGGGCCAAACAGAGGTATAAACAGGACACTAGAACATGCACAGTCATCTATTTCAAGAGTGTCCTGAGGACATTTCCTGATGAGGGACCTGGGTCTGTGAATCTCAGTTTCATTAGCAAACAGTCTCTCCCAAAAGCGGTGCTTGGTCAGGGGAGGTGCTTAAAGAAATGCAGACAGCAGCCAGGGAACATTAAGCCAGCTTGTATGGATTTCATAATTCCCTGGCTCCCCCTTCCCTCCCACCTCCTCCCTGTGTTACTCTCGGTCTCTGAGCTCCTTCCAAACTCTAAAATACAAGTTCCATCCCATGTTTCCTGGAAGAACTCCTGTCAAGTCCAGCAATCCACTCCCTGAAGAACAGGCTGTCTTGCTTTCCCAGCCAGCCCTACCCACTCTCCTTTGTCATTTTTTTAAAATTATTGTTATGTTAATCACCATACATTACATCATTAGTTTTTGATGTAGTGTTCCATGATTCATTGTTTGTGCATAACACCCAGTGCTCCACACAGAATGTGCCCTCTTTAACACCCATCACCAGGCTAACCCATCCTCCCATCCCCCTCCCCTCTAGAACCCTGTTTGTTTTTCAGAGTCCATCGTCTTTCCTTCCCCACATTAGGGAAGTTCTCTGCTATAATTTGCTCCAATATACCTTCTGCTCTCCCCCCCCCCTTTCTTCTTCTTCTGGGATCCTAATTACTCTAATGTTGTTTTGTCTTATTATACGGCTTATCTCTCGAATTCTGTCTTCGTGATCCAGTAGTTGTTTATCTCTCTTTTTCTCAGCTTCTTTATTTTCCACCATTTGGTCTTCTATATCCCTGATTCTCTCTTCTGCCGCATTTATCCTAGCAGTTAGCGCCCCCATTTTTTATTGCACCTCATTAATAGCCTTTTTGATTTCGACTTGGTTAGATTTTAGTTCCTTTATTTCTCCAGAAAGGGTTTCTCTAGTATCTTCCATGCTTTTTTCAAGCCCAGCTAGTATCTTTAAACTCATGATTCTGAACTCTAGGTCCGACATCATACTAATATCCGTATTGAGTAGGTCCCTGGCAGTCAGTACTACCTCTTGTTCTTTTTGTTGAGGTGATTTTTTTTCCATCTTGCATTTTGTCCAGTGGAGAATAGATGAATGAGAGAACAAAATGCTAACAGGGTAACAATGTCCCCAGAAAATATACTCTAAACAAATCAGATAGACCTGAAGCCAGGGGAAAAGAAAGGGAAAGAAAGAAAAAAGAAAAAGAAAAAAAAAAGAAAAAGAAAAAGATAAAACAAAAACATAACAAAACAAAAAGAACAGAATATGATCAAATATGATCAGGCTGGTGCATAGATCAGTGAAACACACTAGATTTGGGGTGTATTTTGGTCTGTTAGAAGAAAGTGTCTCCCAAAATTTTAAAGAAAGAAAAACTTATATATGTACAAAAATAAGGGTTGATACAATGAAGGGATGGAATATGACTGTAAAGATGAAAATTATAAAAAATTTTATAAAAGGAATTGATAAGAAGTTCTTTGAAAAAAGAAAGTAGAGGATTTAAAAAAAAGAAAAAAAAGGGAGAGAATGTGATCAGGCAGGAGATTAGAACAAAGCCATACACTAGAGATTTAGAGTATATTTTGATCTGTTAGAAGAAACTGTATCTCAAAATTTTAAAGAGAGAACAACATATATATATATATATGCCAAAAATAAGGGTAACTTTTTTTTTAAAGATTTTATTTATTTGACAGAGATACAGAGAGAGATACAGCCAGAGAGGGAACACAAGCATGGGGAGTGGGAGAGGGAGAAGCAGGCTTCCCGCTGAGCAGGGAGCCCGATGCGGGGCTCGATCCCAGGACTCTGGGATCATGACCTGAGCCGAAGGCAGACGCTTAACGACTGAGCCACCCAGGCGCCCCAATAAGGGTAACTTCTATGAAGGGATAGAATATAACTCTAAAAATGAAAAATAAAAATGTTTTCTAAAAAAGGGATTGATAAGATGTTGGTTGAAAAAGGGAAAAAGAAAAATTTAAAAAAATTAACTTTGAAAGACTAAAGAATCATGGTAAAAAAGCGATGAATTCTATGTGCAGTATTACCCTAGCTCTGGAGTTCTGCCGTTCTCCTTGATCGGTAAACTTGGTCTTGGCTGGCTGTTCTTGCTGATCTTCTGGGGGAGGGGCCTGTTGCCATGGTTCCCAAAGGTCTTTGCCAGAGGAGGAATTGCCCCGCCCTTGCTGGACCGGGCTAAGTAATCTGCTCGGGTTTGCTCTCGGGAGCTTTTGTTCCCTGCAAGCTTTCCATTTGGCTTTGGAGGACGAGAGTGAAAATGGCGGCCTCCCAATCTCTGCCACAGAGGAGCCAAGAACTCGGGGCCCCATTCCTCAATGAGCCCCCAGAGAAAAGCAGTCAATCACTCCCGTCTCCCCGGTCTCCGGCCGCACTCCGTGCTCACCCGGCCTGTGACCGAGCGTTTCTGTCTCTGGCACCCGACCCTGTGTGGAGTCTCCAAACCCAGCAGATCCCTGCGGTGCGCTCCCGCGCCGCTCCTCCCGGGGGAGGAAGGGGAGTCTCCCCAGATCTACTTGTTGGGTCTCTGCTGGAGGAGCAGTGGCCCGACTGTGCCATGGATCACGGTTTATGGCAACCCCGAGCTGAGAGCCTGCGCCTCGGCTCTGTCTCTGCAGCCGGCTTCCCCACTCCAATACCTGGGAGCTCTGCCGCACTCAGGCACCCCCGGTCTTTCTGTGACCCCGAGGGTCCTGAGACCACACTGTCCCGTGAGGGTTCCACTCCCCGCTTAGCCACTGGAGCGACGTCCCTCAGCAGAGCCGACTTCTAAAAGTTCCGATTTTGTGCTCCGCGACTCTACCCCTCGCCAGAAGCGGCCAACGGAGGCCCCCTCCCCCGCCGTCTATCCTCCCAAATATCGCCTTGGATTCACTTCTTCGCATGTCCTACCTTCCAGAAAGTGGTTGCTTTTCTGTTCAGAGTTGCTGCTATTCTTTTTTTCGATCTCCTGTTGAGTTCGTAGGTGTTCAGAATGGTTTGATCCCTGTCCAGCTGAATTCCTGACACCAGACGAAATCCAGGTCTCCTACTCCTCTGCCATCTTGCTCCACGCCCCCTCCTCCTTTGTCTTAGAGGTCATTGTGCTCCCTCCTCTGTCTCTAAGAATGGTACTGCCCTCACTCTGGACCCTTTATTTTCAAAACTTTTTTCCAAGGCAGTAACTTCCACTGGTTTCCATGGTAGGGAGTTAATACTTCTGCCAATCAGGAAGTTGGCCTTGTGTCCTCTCCTGAATAGCTTCCAAGATAGTTTGGATACCAGTTGCTCTGCATGTGTAACCAACATTTCTATCATAGAAACAGTTCAGAATACATAGGCAATGGTAAACAGAATGAAAGCCCCCCATGAACACTGGGGCTGAGTCTCATATTCAAGGGTAAAAAATAGTTTACAAAATCAAATGAAATATGTAATTTTCCCATTTTCTCTCTCTGTTTGTACCTTCTCTAGAAGTCTGTGTCCAAACATGGTCTGTCATTCATTAATTCAGTAAGTAAATTGCTCCCTATTTATTTAGTACTATGGATAAAGCAAAGAAAAAAAAGTCCCTCCACTCATGTTGCTTACATTCTTGCAGTAAGAAGCAAAAAAAAAAAAAAAAAAAAAACCACATTAGTAATAAGAGTATATATTGTGATAGATTTGCAATCAGTACTACAGAGAAAAGGAAAGCAACCAAATCTTAGGAGGTTCTCAGAAGGGGTGTTGTGATTTTAAAATGGGTGGTCCAAGACAGATTCCCTTTCACACTGTTGTGCAACCATCACCACCATCCATCTCCAGAATTTGTTCATCTTCCTCAGATGAAACACTGTACCCATTAAACACTAGCTCCCTATCCCTCCCTTCCAGCAGCCCCTGTCAACCACCATTCTGCCTTCTGTCTCTATGAATTTGACTAATTTGAGCAGTAGAGGATGAGATCAGAGAGAAAGCAGGAAGCCAGATCCTTCCCAGAGGGTCTGAGAGTCACTGTGAGGACTTTGGCTCTTACTCTGGGTGAAACTGAGAGTTTCACATGTTGTATACCGATTTTCATGTTCTTTGAACTAACTGTTGGGATCTAAAGAAAGACCTCCTCCAAAGTTTGAAGACAAGGCATGGAGACAATTTGCACAGAGCTCTCAGTAGATGGCTGGTGCTTCTGACAACATAATGAGGGCTGGACAAACTCCGTGCTTCCATCTGCTTCCCTCACTAGATGCCAAAGAAGAGATGCCATATAGCCACCCATGGGACAGTAACATGACACATTGTTTTCACTGAAGCTGCTCACTGTCTAGATTATCTCCAGGCAGGACTCCATCACTTGAAAATAAAAGTCATTTTAGTATCATCCATTATTTTAGGTTATGCCCACCAGTATTGTGGATAATCAAGAGCTGACATGGAGATCAACAGCGCTTTTTTCTGGAACCTAGTGAAATTAAGGACTGCAAAGACAAGGTTAGGTAAATTCTCAGGAAGGGGACAGGAACCATGTGAATCAGGCAGTCACCAGTGCGGAATTAAATCAATGAATCCAGTCCCAAGCCCCAGATGCCTCAGGAAAAACTGTCAGAAATGTCTGAAATACTCAGAGCTAGAGAGAAATAGACCCTCAAAGGGAAGCCTAAAAACACATTTCTGTGAGGCAAAAAATACCTCTCATAAGCTCACTTCCCCTGGGCAACAGGGATGAAAGCTTCTACATCCAAGTAAGAAGTCCAAGGAGTTATATAGTTTCTCAACAACAAATAATCTGGAGTGAATGGCTGCCCAAACACTGAATATAAATGTTAGAAAACATACACTTATGTGTGTGGAGGGGGTGGTGGGAGGTGGAGAGTAGAGAAGGAGAGACTCATGGGGCTGTCCCTGCTGAGAAAGGAGGAAAGGAGGAAAGACAGAAATCAATTTTCACTAAGGCATCTTAGGATTCAAATGGCAGTTAGGGGAGGGAAAGATATAAAATCTGGAAATCAAAATAACCAATTTATCTCAGCAAGGCAACAGGCCATGGACTCCTAGGTTCTGTGTTTCTGTCCACTAAGAACCACCTTATTCATCCTCCACTCTCAACATAGTATGATCACCACCCACCCCCAGGGTAAAGAGACTCCACCGTTTGCCTCACATCATCATCCCCATTTCATTTCCCTTCCTGTGGGCTCTTTATAGAGGTCTTGGGTTACACTTAACCTTTAAACATGTATTGTAAAAATGGGATTATAATATTGGAGAAGGCTGCTCATTCTCCTGTTATCAAGTAGAATAATAATAGACCTATGTAGCAGTGAAAGTCTTACGTCATTCATCATTCATTCATTTAATAAGTATTAAGCACCTTCTAAATGCAAGTCCTAGTGCTTGATGCTATGTACACAATGGAGAGGAAAAAGATGTATTCCCTGCCTACATGACACTAATTGCATTTAACAATGTTCTTGTATAATATTCCTGCCCAAAATGTGTAACCTGAATCTAATGATAAAATCGATCAATCTAGGTTTATTCCTGGGTATCTTATGATTTTTGAACATCAGTACTCTGAAAACTATAGGACACTTATGAAGGAAATTGAAGAGGACACAAAGAAATGGAAAAACAGTCCATGCTCATGGATTAGAAGAACAAACATTGTTAAAATGTCTATGCTGGGGTGCCTGGGTGGCTCAGTCGGTTAAGCATCTGCCTTCGGCTCAGGTCATGATCCCAGCGTCCTGGGATCTAGCCCTGCATCGGGCTCCCTGCTCAGCGGGAAGCCTGCTTCTCCCTCTCCTACTCCCTCTGCTTGTGTTCCCTCTCTTGCTATGTCTCTCTCTGTCAAATAAATAAATAAATAAAATCTTTTAAAAAAAAAAAAAGTCTATGCTCCCCAGAGCAATCTACACATTTAATCCAATCCCTATCAACATGCCACCAGCATTTTTTCACAGAGCTAGAACAAAGGATCCTAAAATTTGTATGGAACCACAAAAGACCCGAAGAGCTAAAGTAGTCTTGAAAAAGAAAAGTAAACCTGGAGGCATCCTAATTCTGGATTTCAAGCTATATTACAAAGCCATAGTCACCAAGAGAGTATGGTACTGGTACAAAAACAGACACCTAGATCAGTGGAACAGAATAGAAAACCCAGAAATGGACCTACAACTCTATGGTCAAATAATCTTCAACAAAGCAGGAGGGAATATCCAATGGAAAAAAAGGCAGTCTTTTCCACAAATGGTGTTGGGAATACTGGACAGCAACATGTAGAAGAATGAAACTGGACAACTTTCTTACTGCATACACAAAAGTAAAGCCAAAATGGATGAAATACCTAAATGTGAGATAGGAAACCATCAAAATTCTACAGAGCAACACAGGCAGCAACCTCTTTGACCTCAGGCATACCACCTTCTTACAGACACATCTCCAGAGGCAAGGAATAAAAAGCAAAAATGAATTATTAGGACTTAATCAAGATAAAAAGCTTCTGCACAGCAAAGGAAACAATCAACAAAACTAAAAGACAACTTGCAGAATGGGAGAAGGTATTTGCAAAGGACATATCTGATAAAGGTTTAGTATCCAAAATCTGAAATCACACTTAGCACCCCCCAAAAAATTAATCCAGTCAAGAAATGGGCAAAAATTTTTCCAAAGAAGACATCCAGATGGTTAAGAGACACATGAAAAGATGATCAACACCACTCATCATCAGGGTAATAAAAATCAAATCCACAATGAGATACCACCTCACACTCATCAGAATGGCTAAAATTAACAAGTCAGGAAAGACAGATTTGACGAGGATGTGGAGAAAGGGGAACCCTCCTACACTGTTGTTGGGAACGCAAACTGGTGTAGCCACTATGGAGAACAATATGGAGGTTCCTCAAAAAGTTAAAAACAGAACTACCCTTCAATCCAGCAATGGAACTACTAGGTATTTCCGGAAGAATACAAAAATACTGATTTGAAGAGGAACATGCACCCCGATGGTTATAGCAGCATTATCAACAATAGCCAAATTATGGAAACAGCCCAAATGTTCATCAATAAATAAAGAAGATGTTCACCACGACCAAGTGGGATTTATCCCTGGGCTGCAAGGCTGGCTCAACATCCGCAAATCAATCAACGTGATACAATACATTAATAAAAGAAAGAACAAGAATCATATGATCCTCTCAATAGATGCAGAAAAAGCATTTGACAAAGTACAGCATCATTTCTTGATCAAAACTCTTCAGAGTATAGGGATAGAGGGTACATACCTCAATATCATAAAAGCCATCTACGAAAAACCTATAGCGAATATCATTCTCAATGGGGAAAAGCTGAGAGCTTTTCCCCTAAGGTCAGGAATGCGGCAGGGATGTCCACTCTCACCACTGCTATTCAACATAGTATTAGAAGTCCTAGCCACAGCAATCAGACAACAAAAAGAAATCAAAGGCATCCAAATCGGCAAAGAGGAAGTCAAACTCTCACTCTTTGCAGATGATATGATACTTTATGTGGAAAACCCAAATGACTCCACCCCAAAACTGCTAGAACTCATACAGGAATTCAGTCAAGTAGCAGGCTATAAAATCAATGCACAGAGATCAGTGGCATTCCTATACACCAACAACAAGACAGAAGAGAGACAAATCAAGGAGTCGATCCCATTCACAATTGCACCCAAATCCATAAGATACCTAGGAATAAATTTAACCAAAGAGGCAAAGGATCTGTACTCAGAAAACTATAAAATACTCAGGAAAGAAATTGAAGAAGACACAAAGAAATGGAAAAACGTTCCATGCTCATGGATTGGAAGAACCAACATTGTGAAGATGTCAATGCTACCTCGACCAATCTACACATTCAATGCAATCCCCATCAAAATACCATCCACTTTTTTCAAAGAAATGGAACAAATAATCCTAAAATTTGTATGGAACCAGAAGAGACCCCGAATAACCAGAGGAATATTGAAAAAGAAAAGCAAAGCTGGCGGCATCACAATTCCGGACTTCCAGCTCTATTCCAAAGCTGTCATCATCAAGACAGTATGGTACTGGCACAAAAACAGACACATCGATCAATGGAACAGAATCGAGAGCCCAGAAATGGACCCTCAACTCTATGGTCAACTTATCTTTGACAAAGCAGGAAAGAATGTCCAGTGGAAAAAAGACAGTCTCTTCAACAAATGGTGTTGGGAAAATTGGACAGCCACATGCAGAAGAATGAAACTGGACCATTTCTTTACACCACACACAAAAATAGACTCCAAATGGTTGAAAGACCTAAACGTGAGACAGGAGTCCATCCAAATCCTAAAGGAGAACACAGGTAGCAACCTCTTCGACCTCAGCCGCAGCAACTTCTTCCTCGAAACATCACCAAAGGCACAGGAAGCCAGGGCAAAAATGAACTATTGGGATTTCATCAAGATAAAAAGCTTTTGCACAGCAAAAGAAACAGTCAAGAAAACCAAAAGACAACGGACAGAATGGGAGAAAATATTTGCAAATGACATATCAGATAAAGGGCTAGTATCCAAAATCTATAAAGAACTTATCAAACTCAACACCCAAAGAACAAATAATCCAATCAAGAAATGGGCAGAAGACACGAACAGACATTTTTCCAAAGAAGACATCCAAATGGCCAACAGGCACATGAAAAAGTGCTCCACATCGCTCGGCATCAGGGAAATCCAAATCAAAACCTCAATGAGATACCACCTCACACCCGTCAGAATAGCTAAAATTAACAAGTCAGGAAACGACAGATGTTGGCGGGGATGTGGAGAAAGGGGAACCCTCCTACACTGTTGGTGGGAATGCAAGCTGGTGCAACCCCTCTGGAAAACAGTATGGAGGTTCCTCAAACAGTTGAAATTAGAGCTACTATACGATCCAGCAATTGCACTACTGGGTATTTACCCCAAAGATACAAATGTAGGGACCCGAAGGGGTACGTGCACCCCAATGTTTATAGCAGCAATGTCCACAATAACCAAACTGTGGAAAGAGCCAAGATGTCCATCGACAGATGAATGGATAAAGAAGATGTGGTATATATACACATTGGAATATTATGCAGCCATCAAAAGGAATGAGATCTTGCCATTTGCAACGACGTGGATGGAACTGGAGGGTGTTATGCTGAGTGAAATAAGTCAATCAGAGAAAGACATGTATCATATGACCTCACTGATATGAGGAATTCTTAATCTCAGGAACAAACTGAGGGTTGCTGGAGTGGTCGGGGGTGGGAGGGATGGGGTGGCTGGGTGATAGACATTGGGGAAGATATGTGCTACGGTGAGCGCTGTGAATTGTGTAAGACTGTTGAATCACAGATCTGTACTTCTGAAACGCAACATATTTTAAGAAAAAAAAAAGAAAAAGAAGAAGATAGCAGGAGAGGAAGAATGAAGGGGAGTAAGTCAGAGGGGGAGACGAACCAGGAGAGAGGATGGACTCTGAAAAACAAACTGAGGTTTCTAGAGGGGAGGAGGGTAGGGGGATGGGTTAGCCTGGTGATGGGTATTAAAGAGGGCACATTCTGCATGGAGCACTGGGTGTTATGAACAAACAATGAATCATGGAACACTACACCAAAACAAATTATATAATATATGGTGATTAACATAACAATAAAAAATTTTTAAAAAAAAGAAGATGTGGTGTGTATATATATATATATATATATATATATATATATATACACACACACACACAATGGAATATTATGCAACCATCAAAAAACCCGAAATCTTGCCATTTGCAACAATGTGGTTGGAACTGGAGGGTATTATGCTGAGCGAAATAAGTCAATCACAGAAAGACATGTATCATATGACCTCACTGATATGAGGAGTTCTTAATCTCAGGAAATAAACTGAGGGTTGCTGGAGTGGTGGGGGTGGGAGGGATGGGGTGGCTGGGTGATAGACATTGGGGAGGGTATGTGCTATGGTGAGCACTGTGAATTGTGTAAGACTGATGAGTCACAGACCTATGCCTTTGAAACAAATAATACATTATATGTTAAAAAAAAAAAAAAGAAGATAGCAGGAAGGGAAAAATGAAGTGGGGGAATCGGAGCAGGAAACGAACCATGAGAGACTATGGACTCTGAGAAACAAACTGAGGGTTCTAGAGGGGAGGGTGGTGGGGGGATGAGTTAGCCTGGTGATGGGTACGTATTGAATGGAGCACTGGGTGTTATACGCAAACAATGAATCATGGAACACTACATCAAAAACTAATGATGTGGGGCGCCTGGGTGGCTCAGTTGGTTAAGCAACTGCCTTCAGCTCCGGTCATGGTCCCAGGGTCCTGGGATCGAGCCCCGCATCGGGCTCCCTGCTCAGCGGGAAGCCTGCTTCTCCCTCTCCCACTCCCCCTGCTTGTGTTCCCTCTCTCTCTGTCTCTCTCTGTCAATTAAATAAATAAAAATCTTTAAAAAAAAAAAACTAATGATGTAATGTATGGTGATTAACTTAACATAATAAAATAAAAAAATACACATAGTATTATAAGTAAAAATAAATAAATAAATAAAGAAGATGTGTGTGTGTGTGTGTATAATGGAATAATACTCCAACATCAAAAAGAATGAAATCTTACCATTAGCAACGATGTGGATGGAACTAGAGAGTATTATGCTAAGCGAAATAAGTCAGTCACGGAAAGACAAATACCATATGATTTCACTCATATGTGGGATTTAACAAACAAAACAGATGAACATAGGGGAAGGGAAGGAAAACTAATATAAGATGAAAAGAGAGAGAGAGGCAAACCATAAGAGACTTTAAAAAAATTTTATTGTTATGTTAATCACCATACATTACATCATTAGTTCCATGATTCATTGTTTGTGTATAAGAGACTCTTAATGAGAGAGAACAAACCGCTGGAGGGTGGTGGGTGGGGGATGGGCTAAATGGATGACTGGTTTTAAGTAGAGGGCTCTTGTTGTGATGATCACTGGGTATTAGAGGTAAGTGATGAATCACTAGATTCTACACCTGAAACCAATTTTACCATATGTCTTAACTAACTAGAATTTAAATAAAAAGCTTGAAATTAAAAAATGATCTGTCTACAAAACAATTTTCCACAGAACGTTGACTTTCTATAATACAATGACCTATGCTATTCAAAACTGTCAATGTCAGGAATGTCAGGTTGAGGAACTGTTGCGGATTAAAGGAGCACGAAGAGACCTGACCATGAGATGCAGTGCAGAGCCCTGGATTGCACCTGGATCAGGGAAAGATATTTTTCTATAAAAAATTGAGTAATTAGTAAACTTTGCATATGGATCATATTTCATACACACAAACACACACATATTGGAGGGAGCAAGCAAATATGACAAAATATTAACAACTGTTCAATCTCACTGAAAGATAAAGGGGTATTAATGCTACCATTCTTACAACTTCTGTAGGTTTGATCTTTGTCACCCTGAAAACGTAGGAGGAAAACAATGTCCCAGTACTAAAGGTTATGGTTTCTTGTTCCCTAAACGTCTTTTATAAACAAGCTTGCCATCACTTTTGGTTAGAACCAAATCCCACCCAGAATAATCTAGCTCCAAATCAGGAACATTAGATCAGAGGAGTGGGTAGGAAGATAGAACTCCCTTGGCTTTGATTTACAACCAAATTCGTCAGCAAGCAAAAATTCCTGGAAAGAAGGTACAACATTGGTTCATGTTAGTATGCTTATAAAAACTCTATCATCTTATTGTTATTTTGTTGGACTAACACAAACTAATACACCGGGGACCAAGGCTTGAACTCTAGAGGCATTGCGGAGCATGTGCAGAGGCTGGAGGCAGAGAAAAATGGTATCTGGCAAATAGGGATATCAAGGTATATGTGCAACATTTAGGGCTACATGGAGAGAGGGGTGAAAGAGAACCAGAATTTGTTGAGTTGCAAATAATACACAGATGTTATTTCATTTAACCCCCATAACAACCCAATGACATGAGCATTATTATTCCACTTCACAGACTGAGAGGTTAGACAACTGTCCCAAGCTCATAGAGCCAGTACAAAAAGAGCTGGAATTTGATCTTGGTTCTTTGTCACTTGGAAGACCATGTTCTTGCTCCTGCAGCACCCTATCTCCACAAAGAGTCAGACTGCTGGGCATGCTAATAAAGGAGTATTTGAGTCAGTTCTTCTCTTTGTGACCAGGTCACCTTCTGCTGATGTCTTCCCTTTCCTCCCGAATACATAGTGATAGGCTGGAGCTAGAAGTATTGGGACCATTAAATCTGAAAGCTCCATCTAAACCGTGTCCTGATAAAATCCAAAACTAATCTGGGGCCAAAATGTCTCCAGACCATCCTTTTAGATGCCAAGAAAGATTCCAAAGCATCCGCATAGCTATTCCAGTAGTCCCCAGATACAATTTTACAGCTAATTGTTAATTCCTGCCCAAAACTTTAGCCCATTTCCTTTTGCTTGGCTTTTAGTGGAAATAAAGGATAATAGATCTCTAGATGCCAAATAGAAGACACCCTCTTTGGACTAAAATGGGCATTGGTGTTCCCCACTGTGACCCATGCATGTGACTAGCCCTGAGCACACACAGCACCTAGAGCATTGTTAATATTTATTGATCATTCATAGAAATAATCACAAAGACCAATGGACATCAGGCATCATTATAGACCTCCTTGTTTCTTTTTGGATCACCTCACTATATTTTTTTAAGTTATTAATAAATATGGACTTGACATAAGGAATAATGGGCATTGTGAAAATGCTATTAGTATAGGAGGATCTACAGAGAAGATAAGGGATTGCCTTTCTATTTTGGTTTCAAAACAAAGAAAATCCCAATTATGTCCAGAAACAAGGTGATTAACAAAGCAGTCTCTAATGGCTTTATTTGGGGTAATTACATAAAAGTTTTAAATAAATCTAAGGAATTCCAACGGAAATCACTGGATTCAGATCTTTGCAATTCAATTCAATGGGCATGAAGTCACATAGACACCTAGCACCTTGTCCATACTCCCTCTACCTAGTAGGTTCCTATGGTTTGCAAATACTGCATACCTAGGACCTGCCTCCTGCCATACTCCTTGGTCCACCCTCCTGGTTCATAAAATTGGTAACTCTAACAACCAGATACTCTCATCTCTCACTCAGAATGACCCAACAGCCGTATGAGAGTGCTGCCCTTCCCTGAAATAGGATAAAGCCCTAAATCACATTCTTCCTGACTACTACATTGCACCACATAACTAAAGTTTGAGTACTCTCTACTGTCCTTCTGGAAAATGACACTTTCCTCAAGTCTTAAAAAGACACACACACACACACACTCCCAAACACATCTACAGCTTCCTGCTCTCTATCAAATCCAAACTTTTGAGATTATATTTCTAATTCTTTCTTTTAACTATTTTTATCACTTTCCTACTTTTAACCTTTTCTGTGGCTCCTGCTTGAACAGGACAAATCTTTCCCCACAAATGCACATCTTGCTGGCATTAACATCAGCCCTCACACAGACTGTCCCTCTCTGCCTTAAAAACACTATTTCCAAACCCTGTTCAACATGACTCCACTTCCAGAATTGGCTTGGTCACGCTTACAGATAGATATCGGATCTCTCCAGTATGCTCCACTTGCCCCCTGCTCTCCTCTCATTAATGTCCCGTGGCAGAACTCAGGGCCTAGAACTATGCACTGGGAGAAATCCCAGTTAGGGAAGAGGGTTGGAGTAGTAGGTGGTGAGGTGGAGCCCAGGAGTAGAGCTTCTGCCTGATGATGCTTCCAGCTTGCTTTTCATTCCCCAGCTAGAGCCTGAGGTACAAAGAGTTAACTGGCCACAGCCAAGGAAGTACCCCCAGGCTCTACAGCCCAGTCTGGATGTCTGAGATCTGACACAAGAACCAAGGTCAAAGTCTCTTTCACCACAACAAAGTGAAAGTACAAAGGAAGTATCACAAGTCAGCTGAGACAAAATGCATTATCTTTGGCATTTATGATATGCTCCAGTTCATGATCTTGATGTATGACAACTGAACAGACAGACAATGCAGAGTTTTCTTACTTCTTTCTTGCTTTACTTTATTTGGAAAACAAGTCACCTAATGCTTTGGCATCAGGCAGCAGGACATGATACTCAAACTGCAATAACTACATGTAAGTCTAGCCTGCAAAAGGGAGGAGTGAGACAATAGTCAGAGGATCGACTGGTGTGTAGAACAGGATTTCACTGGTTTCAGGAGGATAAGGAAGTATCCTTATAGTGTAAGCTCCCAGAGAAAAGGTATTTCTGTATTCGCTGCCATTCTTCCTGTACTACCTGTAAATAACTACACAGGTGTGTTCAATATACTTTGGATTGGGTCGAAACAGAGAAATGGGATGGTCCCTCAAGTAGAAACCACCAAAAGTTTCTAAGTGAGAAAGACTGGATTTCGTTTATTAAAGATCAGATTTGAACTAAGTATAAATGAATACAAATGCAAATTCCAAATTAGAAAATTCAGGGAGTACAGTGATTCTCTGTGCAAAAGAACTCAAGCAAAAGCAACATTTTTCTTCCCCCTAAGTTATCAACACCACCCACTATTACCCTCAAATCATCATGCACTCCGTTACACACAGTGCAAGACAATGTTGGTATATACAGAATTCTCCTCTCTGGGAACTTATAATTTAGTGCATTTCATGAACACCTCCCCACCTGCCAAAATAAGTAAAAGATAGATGAACTATGAACCAGGAAAGATATTCCTAAGGAAGAAATGAACAGTCAAGGCAAGGGCATGTCAAGCTCCCACATGGCCTACTAGCTGATGAAAGGTAAGAGTTGTAAGGACCCCATTTTCCAGTGTTGGCAAAACTAGTGAGAATCTTCTATGCACTGTGGGTCAGCTTGAGAAGGCTGCATGGCAGAGGCGGGAATTACCTCATCTTGGCATTGTGTATAAATGTTTCCCAGGAAAACATCAGTTCAAGCTACATCTTCAGCTTGGCCATGATCCAATAAATAGAGCCTCTTTAGGCCTTCCTTCCATGACCCCCACCAAAAACACAAAACAAACTCCACCACACCTTGTGCCAGTAAATCCAGTCTGCCCAATTAGACAGATCCAGGTAAATATTTGCTACAGATATTAATACAGATCAAGATACTAAGATATAATAATAATAATGATAATAATAATTCTCAGTCCTGGTCTGTGCAGAAAAAGAAGGGAAAAACCATTGCAGTAATAATAAATGTATAATTTGTCTCCTAGGAAAAGAAAAGTAAAGGTCAGATAACTTCCCAGAAAGGCTGGAAAAAAGCTGAAGTAAGCAAATTCAGCTCATGCTAAAGAAAATAAATATCCCCACTTATCTCCCAGGAGTCTTCTGAGAACAACCTCAACAAATGAATTATTTACCAGGCATCCTCCCACCTATGAGCTTACTTTGTACTGTATTCTACATTCTACATTCCCCTCTACCTTCCTAGCATGGATGGGAGCACAGTCCAGGTACCCTAGCCTACTGCCCCCTGAGGCCTACTGCCTCAGTGAGCACTGGTTCCCTAGCCCACATCATCCCAAGCCAACCTACCAAGACAGCCCCAATGCAGTGCACACTGTAACACCCCTGCTCAGTGCTCGCTACAGCAACAGCCATCTTGCCAAAGTCATCAGGCACAAAGCACCCTGGAATAATCCAGACCTGTACCATGTTGGCTCCAGATAACATGCTAGGACACCATAACGCACAGTACTCCAGGACCTCCTCACTCATGTTCTCTTCAACTCCAGCCACTCAGTGAGAGCACTACTTACAGAGAGCACCACAGGAATCTCTGCCTTTGAAATCTTTTAATTGTCATTCTGGTTGAATGGGTAACTAAGTATTATTTAAGAGTGACCTATGATTCTATTTGACCAAATGTTTTAAATCTTCTGATATTTTCAACAAACTTCCCCAAATCAACTTTTGAATGAAGTAAAAAGAGAAATGTTAATTTATGTAGACTTATTTGATATATTAATTTGCATGGGAAACACTGTCAAAAAATGTTTTATCTTAGATCATAATTTATATGGGGTATATTAATAACTAATTCAAAGATTATACGAAATTCCTAAAAATTTGACACGTCCTGGTATAATGTTATCTAGCCATAATTCCAGCTATTATCTTAAAATACTACAGATCACAAAAATAACCAATTTTATTTGTCAATTCCATTTGTGTGTGCGTGTGCGTGTGTGTGTTTGTGTGAACTCTCACGAGATCTTTAACCATGGCTATTTTTAAATCTTTTTTCACTCATTGGCAGTTATTGTTTTACTCCGTTATTTTCATAAAAGTGTTCCTACAAAAGTGCTTCGCCTGTAAGGAAAGTCACGGAGAAGACTCTGACAACTACAGGTTCCTGATAACTTTAAGATCATAACACTGAACAGGTAAGGATTTCTAAAAGTCTAATGGAAAACTGATTCATAATGTTGCTAACCCAAGTTGAAGCAAAACAAGAATTACAGGAGACTGAACTAAAGATGATTATAATTTTATGACTTCATTTAAAACATTGCTAGTTCTTTAATGTTTTGTTTTCCAGATTTAAAGGGCGCTATTTTTTCCTCTGTTTTAAGCTATCTATAGCTTACAGCACTTCAGTAAAATATACTTTTGTAAACAAAGGTTAAAACAAGTATCTTTTTCTCCTTCCTTGATCCCTCCAGAATTCAGTAATTCTTTTTGAATATCCTTACTTTTCATGACAATATATGTATTTACATAAGCTCAATCAGTTCTCCTTTTAATAGGACACAAGTTCCAGCACAGCAGATTTAAAAGCGCCTATTTGGTCAATCACTATTCTTGCTGCACTTATGTAAATAATCAGGCCAAATTTTTGAAACTAGACTTAATTTACAAACAAATTAGTCTTACTGCGGTCATCTTTGATAAAAACAGGGACAATTTCAAAGAGAAAAATGAAGTTTCAGTAATACACCTTTGTGGATATCAGATTCTACTGCTGTTAACTGTCCTTGAGGTTTTGTTTTCTACCCACAAACTGGACTGGATCCTGAATTCTAAATTCCTCCAGTATTTGGCTAGAACTCTCTGAACTAACATCTCCAATTTTCTCCCACTCTTCTGAGTTGGAATCACTATGAAAATAAAACTGCGCTTTGCCCAAAGCCATGCAAGCTAAGGCTGGACAACTTGACATAAACTTAAGAGAAACCACCAAAACAACGCATGTGAGGGCAATCTTTGTGTCTGTTGCTCTGTGGCCATGCAGCAAGATCACGAGACATTCAAACTGCAAACCAGGAAAATCTCTCAGATTGCCATTCTTGGCCTCTCCATCTGAAGATGTTTTAACCCCAACACTTAGAAATTATCTCAACTAGCTGATCTCCAAACTCAGTGAACTTATAATTTACGTGAACTATTAACCTTTTTGTTCCATAGAAATGCCTCTCATTAAATTACCTCACTGCTCACACCATACAGAGGCCTAATTTGGGTGGAAGTTCACCTGTCACACAACCTCCTAAAATAAATCAATCTCACCTTCAACCAGTCCTAAGTCAGCATGAGGAGGTGATTGTTAAAACATCATGTTATGCTAATGTAAATAACTTTTTAAAAACTAAAATCCATTTGATTTATTTAGTGCGTTAAATCTTGGCACCTGGGAATCTGCTCTGGGAAGTTTTCAGTCCTTGGCTATTGTTCTCCTTCAGTCATCTTATTTAACTAATACATCGCTAACCCTAAGGGTTTTAAAGGCCTGTCAGCTGCCACTCATATGCCAAATGTTATCCAACAGGATCAGACAACTGGATGAAATCAACAATAACCACATAAATGATGAAGATGGTGACTACATGGCACTCACCCTGATTCGACTAATGGCAACAGCAAATATGTGATCCTTCAGCCTGACTACATCAATGATGGAAACTGAAAAATAATACTGTACTGGTTGGTCATTCTCTCACCCTGCTGAGATAATGTTCAAAAGGGGAGAATTGTTAAAAAAAAAAAAAAAAAAAAAACAGAGAGACCAGCCTTAAAAATTCCCCGAGCAGAGAAAACCACTTTAGTCATACAAAGCTTACTTTAGCTTATTTTGTAAGACTAACTTCACCTGGATAATTATACCTCTGGAAACCATAAGCAAAAACAGTTTCCCAAAGTTGATATGAGGTAACCACTAACCAATTCCCTATCGCTTAAGAAAATGTTAATATTCTAATCACTGTGAAGAAGAAACAGTCACTGACTTCTTACTCTCTAAGCTGCTTTGTAACAACATACCCCTGATCCTCATTCCCTGTTTTGGCTTGAGTGCACCTGGTTCCCCAGCTGTTCTTTGGTGGGTGCACAACAGACTTTTACTAATTACTACTTCCGTGATTCTTTGGTTTTCCTTCTGCTATTTCTGAACTTTTGACAGCATCCACAGCAAATATTTCACGAAGTCACAGCCAGTCATGCACACTGGAGTAAATGCCACTGAGGTACCACAGGCTAAATCAGATACACGTCCCCCTCTCCCCACCACCTGCGTTTAGAAAACAACTGCAATGTAATAATACCCTCCACTATGTTTATGCGTCCCCCGATGGTGACTGCCCATATACAGACGTTGGTAACCAAGCTTCCTGCATAGAAAAAGGCTGGAGATAAAAAGAGAGGGGTAGGCAGTCCGACGTGCCCCTAAAGGACCAAGTTCCATCAGAGATGGGCGAGGATTAACGCCCGTTTCTCTCCTGCCAATATATGGGTGAACGGAAGTGATACGCGATAGACCGGCCGCACCCTCAGGAAGGAAAAGAAAAATTAGCCCTTTCAAAGCAGATTTACCACAGAACCTCTCCCCAAGGGGTTAAAGAACCCCTTCACCCCACTCCAGCCCAGCCGCCTCTCTCTCTGACCTCAGAGCGCCGACCCCCGGGACAACTACTTACAGTTTTCAGCCGCTCTCCACGGAAAACTTCCCGCCACCAGCGTTTGCCTTTTTCTCCAGCAGCGGGCGGGATAGGTCTCCTCAACCAATCGCAAGTAACACCCTTCTCTAATTTGTGCAGGGGTGTGGCCACGACGTGAGTCACCGAACAAGACTACGTGTGATTGGTCAATATTGGGGGCGGGCTTAGCCAATGGGAAGCGGTTTTGAAGCTGGGGTAGGAGCATGTTTCGGCGAAGACCCGGGGGTTCTCCCCTCGGCTGTTTCCCGGCTTCTCTTCTCCGGAATGTGCTTCACGCCCTGGGCGCCCCGAGGTGCTGTACCCGCTGCCCTCACTACTGCCGCCATGATCTCCTTAATAGACACCCAGAGAAAGCGCTCGCCCCGGGATCCCCGCCCGGATCCTCGCACACCCGTTGCTCGAGCTCATCTCGCCCGCCCCACTGACCCGGTCATCAATGAACGAAGCTCCGCGTTGGGGGCGGCGGCCTGCCAGACTGAGCTAGGGCTGCGGGACGCGTAGGGCTGCCTTGAGGGGGCGGGAGCTGGATTTGCAGTGGCAGACCTGGCCTGGGAGGAGGAGGTCGATGGGATCTGGGGAGGAGGAAGCCTTCTGAGCGTCTGTCTTGAACCAGCGTCGCGGGGCTCTCCCTCCCAGTTAGATGGGCGCGTTGTTCCTGCAGGTGGCCACAGGAGAAAGTTTGATGCGCGGTGCCCGTGGTTCACTCTTGGGAACGTTTGTGCACATGACAAACTGAGCGTCCTCTACAAGTTACTGGCCGTTTCTTTGGGAGACGGGATTTTAAACTCCCCTATTAGAGGTTTTGGATTTTTCATAAATATGCGTATACTTAAATATTTGTATTATTTTCCTTTTTGCCACCCTTGGAAACAGCTTTCCAAAAATTCCTTGAAACTTCACTTTTCTACCACCTGTTTCCGCCGTAGTAAAATGCCACTTTATGTTCAGTTAAATGATTTTTTTCCTTAAAGTTGTATATTGTGCTTTGGCTTGTTTTATTATTTTGGCATCTTTCTGCCTACCACAGAGTTCTCCGGGCCTATCTTATGTCTAAGGTTAGCATTGCTATTTGTTTCCATTTCTTTCATTGTAACACTTCTACTTTTCTACCGTTTTGTCAGTCTTAAGAATTTTTGTATTTCCATGTCTGCCGAACCATGTGGGTCCTATCCTTTTCAATGGTCATGATTGTCTTTTTGTCTTCGCTTTATCTGCCACGCTTTGAGTTTCTTATTCTGCTTAACTAACTTTGATTTTCAAGATTTTAAAAATTAAAGTCTATTGAAAATAACTTCATTTAGAGTGTTGTATTTTTAAAGTGTAGTCTTAAGGTTGGATTCAAGTTGAGTCTGTTTGGGATTCTCTCCCTCATCCCCTGCCCTTCCCCTGCTCATGAGCGTGCGATCTCTCTCTCTCTCCCAGATGAATATATTTAAAAAAAGTAGAAGCAAAAAACAAAACAATACAAAACAATGGAAGCTTGTTTGGAGGCTTGGCGGGGAAGACTGCTTCTGTGTAACCAAAGAAAGCAGTTTTAACCAAAGAAAAGCACGTCACAATTTTTTTTTTTTTAAGTATACAGCTGCAAGAGGGATGGACATGAAGGGAGAGGGAGGTAGGGAGACCCATCCAGTCAACTCTGAATGTTGATGTGGTAAGAGATGCCATAATGATGCTTGGCCTTTGCATCCGAAGCAGGGCAGCAGAAATGAAGGTCAGGGAGGAAGGCCAGAATGACCTCTAAACTAAATGAGTTGGTCATGTTGTGCTTACTGTTAGGAAGTCCTTTACTAAGTTTAACCTCAGCACCTCCAGCTTTAAATGATCTCTTTTCCTGTTATTTGGAAAAGAAGAAAAGAAAGACCCTTCTCCTTCCCTTATGTACCCCAGAAACTGGTTGTAAAAGCCCCAAGCCACATTATCATATCTCTGAGGCCCTTCTAAACTCAGCACTCTGGGTATTCTTTGCCAGGTGAGGAACTTTGAAGACAAGAAGCCCACAAGAGTTTATTTACATCTCTCCTTCAAAACATCCACTAAATATCCTTGGAGAACTCACCCCATAAAAGACAATAGGAGCAAACACGAGGACGGCTCACTCCTGTTATGTGTGCGCAAACAGAGAGGCCAAATGCCAGTCTCTTGCTTTAGGTTCACTAAACTTGTCTGCAGCAGGTTGGGACTTCCTAAAGGTCTGGTCTAAAATGGCTCTACGAGACTTAAGCCAGGACCTCTCTGTGTAGAGACAACTACAGGGTTACTGCAGACAGCGGAGAGATCTGTATCCCCAAACAGTAAAATGGAAAAATCTTCTACCCCTAGCTTCCTCCAAACTGTCAAACCCCCTAAATGGGATGAGACCTAGCCAAGACCATAACGCAGGATAAATCTCTGTAAGATTCCACTTCTACCCGGGATTGTAAATTCCTATATTCTGTGACCACTGAGAATGGAGAACAACAGCACAGACAATCCAAAACTGTTGATAAGTTTTCAAAAATCCATTTGGGTCTAAAATATATTATGTGTAATTTTTATAGAAGATTTATCTTTGTTATTCAGTTTCCTGCCAAACTCTCAGTCACTAGGCACAGAGAAACCCAGATCTACCATGCATCCACCAGGGGGCCAGGCAGCCATCAGTCTTCCCCTGCAGCAAACACAGGGGCTCAGAGAAATGAGGTATTATTACTAACCCCTGTACGCTCTGAGAGCACTGGAGAGTCTACTCTTACCTGTTAATGGTGGAATCAATTCTGTCCTTCAGTTGGTTTCAGTTTGACTAATTGATTGGAAGTGGGGAGGCAATCAGACCAGACATAGTGGAAAACTTCCTAATAGGAGTGTAGGCCTATTAACCTCTAGAATATCTTACACTGGTTGCTATAAAACACATAGAATCTGTTTTCTTTTTTAAGCTAAGTTATAGGAGCGTCTATGCTGAGGCAGCAAGCCTGGCAAGATGACTTTCCTGCATGTTCAGTGTCTTGAGTCTTCTCTCTTGGGGAAACCAGGTCCAGTATCCAGAAGGTGAGGACTGCCGTGCTATTTTAAAAAGTCCTCCCTATATCAATGCCACTTACTGTACTAGGAGCCGGTATTAAGTAAACCACTAGTGAAGTGCATCAAGGGCTTATTGAATATTGATTCCCATTTACATGATGGCAAAACAGCCTAAGAAATCTCTGGATACTTGAGCCCCTTGATAAAGAGGGTGTTCGTTTTGTTTTATGAAGCCAGGATCCAGGCCAATCACATCTTATAGCTCCACTTTTATTTAATAAAAACAAGAGATGATATGAGTGAGGAGGGGGAGTGTGTGGTGTCATGTTGATTTTCAAGAGGATTTGATCTGTTGGCAAAGCAAGAGGAACAGGAGTTAGGACTTCAGAAAGGATTTTGGCATCAGACCATGGGCCAAGGAAGGGAATAGAAAAATTCCTCAAATGGGCAGCCCCCAAAGCAGGTTTAGTTCTTTCTTCTAAGAATAACCCTACCTGGGTGAAATAGGGAAACGATTTTGCTGGCCAGCAACTGCCACACCAGCAAACAATGGAAGAGTCTACTTTTGGCAGCAAGAGCAGAGTCATAGAGTCTCTCTTTAGGGACGCAGGGATCCAAAGGTTGCCATATCCCTTGCCCATATGCCAGATTTCTCCTCACCCAGTCCTTAATCTATATGGGAATTTTTCTGAATTTTCCAGAAAAAAAGACATTACACTAGCTGCCTCACCCCACCCCCAGTCTCTAGCATAGAAAAATTCCTTAATGTTAAATCTTTGTTCAATTCACCAATTTCTTCAAAATGTTCCCCCTGGAAAATAAGCTCCAATATTTTTGTGGAAAGGAACTGACAGCTCCATCCCAGAACAGCATGGGGGAGTGGGGGCCATGGAGAACAGGGGTGAGGCTTAGAAGGTGAACCCTCTCTTGGATCTTCAGCTGCACCCCACTCAGCCTCTACTCTTCAGGTTAGACACATGACAATACTACTCAGTAGGGAGGGCCACAG
Organism: Eumetopias jubatus; assembly: GCF_037043125.1. NCBI lineage: Eukaryota > Metazoa > Chordata > Mammalia > Carnivora > Otariidae > Eumetopias > Eumetopias jubatus. The sequence goes on from NW_028275032.1 coordinate 53,597, forward strand.
AAGCCATTTCCGTGTAGCCTAACTAGATGGGGTGCAGAGGTAGAGGGATGCCAAGATGGGAGAAGTGACAACAAGGGAGGGTGAAAAGAGGAGCTAGGAAAGACCAGAAATTAGTCAGCCTGCCAAGCCACTGACCCTGTTTTAATATCCCAGATGATGGAGACAAGAGTAGAAATCCCGGGCTCCAGAAAAAAAAACAATCTTTGAAAGAAAATTGCCTGTCACAGCCAGAGATACATGAAAGTGCTACTATCATCATGGGAGTGACTATAAAACTCCCCCTGGTTATTGCACTGACTGGCTGACACCATGATGCTTTTGCACTCCAAACAGTTGTGTTCAAAATGAAAAATGCCTATGGACTTGGGTAACTATGATGGTGCAGGCCGAGATATGTGAACAAGCACAGGGCAGGGCTGTTCCGGCTTCAGGGTAGAGCCAGATCTGTGATGATCACAGTGCAGGGAGGTGCAGGAGGGGGACAGGGACTTAGAACTTGAGTCCCCCGGTGGCAAAGGGCAAGAAGAAAGCAGGATCTTGGCTTGGGATCTTATTGCCAGCTTCTACAAATGAAACATCTACCTCTGTCCTCTGACAGTTCATGTTTGGCTTTCACTCATGTCTTTGCCTTTCCATCTGACTTTATCTCTCTTCATTCTCTTACCTTTCATTACTCCTCTCCATGTGCATATCTTTCACGTTCTCTCTGCCTCTACTTCATTTTCATTATCTGTTCCTTAAACCGTAACTGTGTGTCCATGGGCCGGAGAGCACAGAGAGAGACATTCTCTTATTTAACCCTTAAAACTCGTCTAAGAAATAGGTCTTAGTATCCCCATTTTACAGATGGGAAAACAAGATTGAAGAGTCTAAGTAATACAATACTAAGTGGTAGAGCAAGGATTCAAACTTAGGCCTGCTGGCTTCAAATATCTAACCCTTAATTAATAAGCAGGGAAAAAAAAAAAAACACAGAGAAAATAGTAAGAGGGCAGATAGATGGGAAAGATTCTGCAGTTTTAAAACTACAGTCCCCTCCATGCCTGGCTCCCAGTATTTCACACCCTTCCTATCACAGAGATTCCATTAGCACCCCTGTCTGTCTCCTGCTGGAACTGAGTCTTGGTCCAACCGCTCCAGCCATCCAATTGCATAAGGGGTGGTATCTTCTGGCTCCCATGAGTGCCTGGTGTGTGCCATGGATCATGAGATAGGATCTGTTATCTCAGCATTGTTACAAATGGGATAATTGGCCATAAAAATTATGCAGCCTGTTGGAAAAGAAATAACAACATACACACTTAGATTTCTGAGATAGCTTCTCCTGGCTAGAATTTCATGACTTCTCCATATCCCAGTCATCAGCAATATCCCCCAACTTTGTATTCAAAACATTGAGAGCTCCAGAAAGAAGCCCAAGACAGAATAGAGACACAAAGCTCCAGCCTCGGAAGTCCTACTCAACTGAACCAACACAACCTGATGTAGAAGTTAAGGAGTTAAAAAAAAAAAAAAAACAAAACCTGATAACCTCTCCAATAATGGAACTGTGTGCAAATAAGTCCATATCTTAGATAACTTTTGAAGTAGAAAGGTAGGATTCCTTAAAGGAAACCTTCAGCCTGATGGAGAAAATGGACAAGTTTAGGACACTGAAATACTGCACTGAATGCTGGAGGAGTAGTTCTCAAGTCCCAGGTCTGATTCAAAGTACAAGAGAGATATCCTGATGAGAGACGAAATGTCCAACCCCATGCTGCCTCACAGAGAAGAGAGAGGTGAAGGGTATTATTATTCACTCTGAATGACTGAAATTCCTGGAAACTATATTCTGAAAGGCCTGGGCTACACTCCCTCCTGGTCCTGACCACTAGGCCCCAAAGACTCACCCTACCACTCCCTGTTATGCAGTGATACTCAAGGACTAGATCAGAGCATGTGGTAAAGTTCAAAGGGCACTGCTTCTGAGGGTAAATATTTTTGGAAAGATGAAGAGATACACATGAGTTCTTTGCTAAGGCTGTAATCTGAAGGCCTTTCCTCTAGAAGTCACCTCTAAGAGAAGACCAAGAAATCCATGGCTCCACCAGTAGAGCAAAATCCAGAGACCCATAAAAATGTGGGAAAAACTCAGAGGAATCTTTTCCATGACTCTGGGGGGAAACCTCTCATTACATTATTTTCCCACTCAACATATCACCTCTTCTTCCCAGTTCACCCCCAGGTACTTTGCCCTCCAGTTCCTTTATAGTCCCTCATACCCTAAAAAGCACACACACCTACAATATAAATTATAAATTATACAATGTAAATATACATTATGAATTACTTATCAGCCCTCCTCCAGCAGTGCTTATCTCACTTAATGTACATGTCAGTAATCTGGGGATCCTGTTAAAAATGCAGACTCTGACTCAGTAGGTCTGGGATGGAGTCTGAGATTCTGCATTTTTAACAAGCTCTGGAGTGAGGCTAATGCCCTAGAACCCAGACCACGCTCTGAGTGTTGAAGACCTAAAACAGAGTACATGAACCCAGAATGAATTTCACCTCCTGCCCTGAGGTGGCCTCCAGTCTGAGAGGGAACCAAGACACAGGGTAAGAGCAACCAGGCAGAATACTCCAGAGATTGGAAAGGGGAGCCATATAATAGAGCCTGGACATCTTAGGACATCAGGGAGGTTGTCTTAAAACAGGAGATTTATGAACAGAATATGAAGGTTAAGGGCCAACTGGACTGCAGGGAAGACTCAAGACCAACATGTGCAAAGGATCAGGTGGGAAAGAAGGGCATGAGCCCCGATTCACCTCTGAGAGCAGGATTCTGGGCCAAGAAATGATAGGGGCTCATTGGAGTGAGTCTGTAGGCACCAGTGAAGGGTCTTGAAATTCAGTCTGAGTTGCTGAGATTTCACAGAAGAAATAGAGGCTCTGTGGTCAGAATGGTGCTTTAAGAAACTAAGTAATATCACAGTAAAGGTGTGCCAGGGGCTGGGGCAACAGGGGAATGGGGAATTACTGTTTAATAGGGACAGAGTCTCAGTTTAGGAAAATGAAAAAGTTCTGGAGATGGAGGGTGGTGACAGTTGCACAGCAGTGTGAATGTACTTAGTGCCACTGAACTGCACACCTGAAAATGGTTAAAATACTCAATTTTATGTTATGTATTATTATACCACAATAAAAAATCATAGTGGAGGTGGAGGCCATAAGAAGTTGGTGCTACTATCTAAATATGACTAAGATCCAAGCCCACTGTAGGCTGAGGAGATGCTGAAAAATGGGCCTCCTGAAGTCAAATTAAAATTTGGAACCACCTCTCAGCCCCACCCCGCCCCTCTCATTTCACTATTACCATAGGACAGTTCACTTATGTTCTTAAGGATTTGAAAGAAAAACAACCACGTTACAGATGGGTTTCTGTTGTGCCTTTGAGCTCAATCACTCAGCTTGAGTCACTAGGAGCTGCTCTGTGGGTGCCATGCGTGGATCCCCTTGCTCTGTAGCCAGCAGATGAAAGAATCAGGCTAACAGTGAGAAAAGGTGAGCTCTGAAAATGCCCAGGCTCAGAGTTCTGGGGGGTACACAGCTGTTTTCTAATTCCCCAAGGAAATGAGGAGAAAAAGGGATGAGTTGGACTGGTAGAGAAGGAAAAGAACCTACCAACAATTAAAATTGGAAATATTCCCAGGAAGAAAATAGTGGTGATTACTGGAAGAGGCCAGAGAAGCAAAGAAACTGCTCTGCCTAAAGTCAGAGGCACGGAAGACACAGACCAAACCAGGATGGTGGGTGGGGAAGTGGGAAGTGCAGCTTTGGCTAGAGAAGGGGCTACACAACAGAACACCAGTGCAATGTGCAAATGTTTCTACCAGGCACAGGCTGTGAAGTAGGCTTGCCTATAAATAAACGATGAGCCTCAGGCTAGATAATTGGAAGAAATTCCTGACAGGATTATGGGGTATGTGCTGGGGGTGGGAGGATGCTGAGAAGGGAGATTGGAAAACCAAAAACCTTTCTTTGGGTCAGTCTGAATGCAGATAGAGGAGAAAGGAAAAGTTGCAGAAGTCAGGCAGTTGCCTGAAACCCATTTCACTGATCCATCCAATAGGGAAGCACCAGAGTGATACCCCATTGCAACCTACCCATAAGGGTAAGCCCAGTCAGCAAGCGCTTCAAGGAGCTGAGAAGAGGCTGGCTTCCCATCCTGGGATCCAGAGAAGGTCTCTGCCCCTGATCAGCTTCTGCCCCTGCTCTCTGCCTCCACCCTCTGTAGGTAATGGTGAATCCAGCCAGCTGCTTTTAAATCAGTAATAGGAGCAGAGCTTGATGGTATTTCCTGACTCAGTGCAGCCTAAACAGACTCTTAATTTCTTTTTGGAAATCTATCATCTAGGATCAAGTGTCATAGCACTTATGTATTCCTCGGGCTCCTCCCCAGCCATCATAGCAATCCCCTGGTCTCCAACGGTAATGCAAGGAATTGCGTTGTGACTGGGGAAGATTTCTCCTATTATTTATGTCCTCATACTTAGGTGGTTAAGGGCTCCTTTCTGAAGTCTGCCCACAATGCCTATTACTACATTGAAAAGCATTTGTTTTCTTCAAGGAAATTTTTAACGAGACATGGATCTACACAAAGATAAACTCAAAATGGATGAAAGACCTAAATGTGAGAAAGGAATCCATCAAAATCTTAAAGGAAAACACAGGCAGCAACCTCTTCAACCTTGGCCACAGCAATTTCTTGCAAGACACATCTCTAAAGGCCACAAGAAACAGAAGCAAAAATGAACTTTTGGGACTTCATCAAGATTAAAAGCTTCTGCATAGCAAAGGAAAGAGTCAAAGCTAAAAGGCAACCTATGGAATAGGAGAAGATACTTACAAATGACATATCAGATAAAGGGCTGGTATCCAAGATCTAGAAAGAACTTCTCAAACTCAACACCCAAAAACCAAATAATCTAGTCAAGAAATGGGCAGAAGACATGAACAGACATTTCTCCAAAGAAGACATACAAATGGCCAACAGACACATTAAAAAAATGCTCAACATCACTTGTCATCAGAGAAATACAAATCAAAACCACAATGAGGGGCTCCTGGGTGGCTCAGTCAGTTGGTTGTCTGCCTTCGGCTAAGGTCATGATCTCAGGGTCCTGGGATTGAGCCCCACACTGGGCTCTCTGCTCAGTGGAGAGTCTGCTTCTCCCTGTCACTCTCCCTCTGTGCTTCTTCCCTCCCTCTCCCTCTCTCAAATAAATAAATAAAATCTTAATTTAAAAAAACCACAATGAGGTACAACCTTACACCAGTTAGAATGGCTAAAATGAACAAGACAGGAAAAAGCAAATGTTGGCGAGGATGTGGAGAAAGGGGAGTCCTCTTACACTGATGGTGAGAATGCAAACTGGTACAGCCACTCTGGAAAACGGTATGGAAGTTCCTCAAGAGGTTAAAAATAGAGCTACCCTATGACCCAGCAATTGCACTACTGGGTATTTACCCCAAAGATACAGATGTAGTGAGACGAAGGGGCACCTGCCCTCCAATGTTCATACCAGCAATGTCCACAATAGCCAAACTGTGGAAGAAGATGAAATGTCCTTCAGCAGCTGAATGGATAAAGAAGATGTGGTTTATATATACGATGGAATATTACTCGGCAATCAGAAAAGATGAATACCTGTCATTTACATCACTGTGGATGGAACTGAAGGGTATTATGCTAAGTGAAATAAGTCAATCAGAAAGACAATTATCATATGGTTTCACTCACATGTGGAATATAAGAAATAGCACAGAGGAACATAGGGGAAGGGAGAGATAACTGAATGGGAAGAAATCAGAGATGGAGACAAACCATAAGAGATTCTTGACTCTGGGAAACAAACAGGGCTGCTAGCGGGTTGATGGATGGGGAGATGTGTTAAGTGGGTGATGGACATTAAGGAGGGCATGTGATGTGATAAGCACTCGGTGTTATATGCAAGTGATGAATTATTGAACACAACTTCTGAAACTAATGATGTACTATATGTTGGCTAATTGAATTTAAATTAAAAAATAATAAAAAAATAAAGAGACATGGATCTCATTGGCAGCAGAGATCAAGGAATTGCCATCTACAAATGAGTCAATAGAAAAGAGACTAAAGGTTGATAAAACTCATAATTATTTAAAATTATCTTTTGAGCTGTTACTATTCATAGGAGAAAAGGCTCTCTTTCTACTGAGAAGTTAAGAGGGAATCACTACCTAACATTCACAAAATTTATTTAGAGAACTTTTACACCCATTATTTCAACCAGTCTTCACAACCATCCTGTATAGGAATGAGGAAAGTTGGCATTAGTATTATGGTGCTCCGTTTAAAATATATATATATATATATATATATATATATATATATATATATATATATGTGAGTAAGTAAACAGAAGCCCAGGGAATGATCTTACCTGCAGAGTAACTAAGTCTAGGCATTGGGAAGAACTTACCATCTGTAGGAACTGTGAAGCATTGAAATGCACTACTAAGGGATGTGAGTCAATCCAACTTGTCACAAACAAAAGAGGACTCTGGAAGAAGGCCTGGGAGCTTCACTTGTCACATTATATAAAAATTGCTGTTGTACTTTGTGCTTCCGCAAATCGCTCAGCCTGTGTGCCCTCAGAACCAACCAGAGGACACGGCACATAATAGGTACTCAATAAATATCTGGTGAAGGAAAGGGGATGGAGAGAGAAAAGGAGCCTAGGCAGGGCTGAGGACATTGTAGGGAGACAGTACCGGGGACATAGGAAAAGGTGCAGGAGCTACAGTATACCAGCAGAGGAGAAACAAGCATTGAGGGGCATAGGAGAAAGAGAACTAGGGCCACCAGGATCCCAGTGGAACCAGAATGGAGGCAGGGTCATGGTGAAAAGAGAAAGTATGAGGAAATTTCTGCACAAGGCATTCCCTTATAGCCTCACAGTTGGTGCCTACTATTGAAGGAGGTACCTTCTCAGGAACCTTCTAAGTCAGGAGCCAAGTTAGATGCTAAGGATATGATGACTAGGAAGAACTGAGTACAGGACAGACAAGCAGGAGACATGTTTTTTCAGCAAATATCCTGTAGCAAATCTCCATGGATGAAGGAGCCAGCTTGGACAGCTGCCAAACTCTGAAGTCCCCAGACAAGTCAGGCAGGCAGAAGGAATTTGGAAATCACGCAGAAGCTACTATGCCTAAGATATGATCTCATTATGCTGGGGACCTGGGCACCCACTTCGACTCAGAGCTGATTATAAAGGGGGTAAGAAGGGAGCAAAAGTCAGGGTACTCTGGGACAGAAAGCAAGTTTGAATCCTTGATATGCTAGGTGTCTTTTGGTAAGTCACTTGAGTTCTCAAACCCTCCCAGGGAAAGTAAACAAAATTGTACAGCCAGGAGCTTTACAATATCTAGGTCTTATGCCTGTGAATCTTGAACCATAGAAGCAAACAGCTTCTTCCCTGGCCTTTTCTACCCACCTACTGTCATCAAGCTCTTCTCCCGTGATTCAATGCTCAATGCCCAACAGCAGCCAGGCTGTGTTGAGGCTCCTTGAAGAGCTGAAGAGACTCAGAAGTAGGTCCATACTGATGCAAAGGAAATTTCAGGAAGGATCATTGGACTGTAGCTACCCAAACTTGGTTGCTGGTTTCAGAGGAGAGGCCTATCTGGCTATACTCAGATCAGGATGGCACTGCTTGAAGGACTCCCACTGGTAAGAACAGTCTCTGGCTTCTGCTGCAAATTTCCATGCACAGACTTCCTAAATGTAACTAGAGATATCAGAGGAGATAACTCAGTTAATCATGGAACTAGAAACTCTACCCCTACCAAAGATCCCTACGCTCACCAACTCCCTGCCCACTCTAGATCTTGATTCTTTTGAAGAGGTGGAAAAGAAGCAGCTCTCCCTTACAGCTTATCCTGACCTGCTGCAGAAATCAGAACAGAAATGAAGATTTTGGCCATCAGCATGGAAACTGGCTGTCTCTCCAGCTCCCCCTCGCACTCCCCCCACCACTACCTTCCCTCCCACCTCGAAGTCACATCAGCTAATAAGATTTCTTTATGGCCAGGAGGAGCAAGATGGTGGAGGAGTAGGAGACCTAAATTTCGTCTGGCCCCAGGAATTCAGCTAGATAGGGATCAAACCATCCTGAACACTATGAACCAAACAGGAGATTGAAGAAAACAATAGCAGCAACTCTCTGAACAGAAAAGCGACCATTTTCTGGAAGGTAGGATGTGAGGAGAAGTGAATCCGAGGCGACATTCGGGAGGATTGACGGCGGGGGAGGGAGCCTCTGTCAGCTGCTACCGGCAAGGGATAGAGCCATGGAGCACAAAATCGGAACTTTTAGAAGTCGGCTCCACTGAGGGACGTCGCATCGATGGCTAAGTAGGGGGTGGAACCCTTGCTAGGACAGTGTGGTCTCAGGACCCTCGGGGCCACAGAAAGACTGGGGGTGCCTGAGTGCGGCAGAGCTCCCAGGTATCGGAGCGGGGAAGCCGGCTGCAGAGACGGAGCCAAGGCACGGGCTCTCAGCTCGGGGTTGCCATAAACTGTGATCCACAGCTCAGTCGGGCCACTGCTCCTTCAGCAGGGACCCAACAAGCAGCAGATCCGGGGAGACTCCCCTTCCTCCCCCTGGGAGGAGTGGCGCGAGTGTGCACGGCAGGGATCTTCTGGGTTTGGAGACTCCACACGGGGTCATGTCCCAGAGATAAAAACGCTCGGTCACAGGCCGGGTGAGCACGGAGTGCAGCCGGAGACCAGGGACACGGGAGTGACTGACTGCTTTTCTCTGGGGGCACACTGAGGAGTGGGGCCCCAAGTTCTCAGCTCCTCCAGGGCAGAGATTGGGAGGCCACCATTTCACTCTCGTCCTCCAAAGCTGTACGGAAAGCTTGCAGGGAACAAAAGCTCCCAAGAGCAAACCTGAGCAGATTACTTAGCCCAGACCGTCAAGGGTGGGGCAATTCCACCTCCCGCAAAGACATTTGGGAACCACGGCAACAGGCCCCTCCCCCAGAAGATCGGCAAGAATAGCCAGCCAAGACCAAGTTTACCGATCAATGAGAACGGCAGAACTCTAGCGCTAGGGGAATACTGCACACAGAATTCATGGCTTTTTTCCCCATGATTCTTTAGTCTTTCAAACTTAATTTTTTTAAGTTTCTTTTTCTTTTTCTTCTTGAATTTTCCTTTTTCCCTTTTACAACCAACATCTTACCAATCCTTTTTTTTAAAATCTTTTTTATTTTTCATTTTTAGAGTCATATTCTATCCCTTCATAGTAGTTAACCTTATTTTTGGTATATATATATAAGTTGCTGTCTCTTTAAAATTTTGGGATACTGTTTCTTCTAACAGACCAAAATATACCCTAAATCTCTAGTATATGGCTTTGTTCTAGTCTCCTGCCTGATCACATTCTCTCTCTCTCTTTTTTTAAATTCCTCTTCTTTCTTTTTTCAGCCAACTTCTTATCAATTCCTTTTATAAAATCTTTTATACTTTTCATCTTTACAGTCATATTCCATCCCTTCATCGTATTTGCCCTTATTTTTGTACATATATAAGTTTTCTTTTCTTTAAAATTTTGGGAGGCAGTTTTTTCTAAAGACCAAAATATGCCCCAAATCTAGTGTGTGGCACTGATCTATGCACCAGCCTAATCATGTTAGCATTTTGTTCTCTCATTCATCTGTTGTCCTCTGGACAAAATGACAAGACGAAAAAATCACCTCAAAAAAAAGAACAAGAGGCAGTACCGACTGCCAGGGACCTAATCAATATGGACATTAGTAAGGTGTCAGAACTAGAGTTCAGAATGACGATTATAAAGATACTAGCTGGGCTTGAAAAAAGCATGGAAGATATTAGAGAAACCCTCTCTGGAGAAATTAAAGAACTAAAATCTAACCAAGTTGAAATCAAAAAGGCTATTAATGAGGTGCAATCAAAAGTGAAGGCTCTAACTGCTAGGATAAATGAGGCAGAAGAGAGAATCAGTGATATAGAAGACCAAATGATGGAAAATAAAGAAGCTGAGAAAAAGAGTTGTTTACTACAGGATCATGAGGGCAGAATTCGAGAGATAGGTGATACCATAAGATGCAACAAGATTAGAATAATTGGGAGCCCAGAAAGAAGAAAGAGAGAGAGGGGCAGAAGGTATATTGGAGCAAATTATAGCAGAGAACTTCCCTAATTTGGGGAAGGACACAGGCATCAAACTCCAGGAGGCACAGAGAACCCCCCTCAAAATCAATAAAAATAGGTCAACCCCCCAACATCTAATAGTAAAACTTACGAGTCTCAGAGACAAAGAGAAAATCCTGAAAGTAGCTCGGGAGAAGAGGTCTGTAACCTACAATGGTAGAAACATTAGATTGGCAACAGACCTATCTACAGAGACCTGGCAATATTCAGAGCACTAAATGAGAAAAATATGCATCTAAGAATACTATATCCAGCTAGGCTGTCATTGAAAATAGAAGGAGAGATAAAAAGCTTCCAGGACAAAAAAAAAACTAAAGGAATTTGCAAACACGAAACCAGCCCTACAAGAAATATTGAAAGGGGTCCTCTAAGCAAAGAGAGAGCCTAAAAGGAACATAGACAAGAAAGGAACACAGGCAATATACAGTAAGAGTCACCTTACAGGAATACAATGGCACTAAATTTGTATCTTTCAATAGTGACCCCGAATGTAAATGGGCTAAAGGCCCCAATCTAAAGACACAGGGTATTAGATTGGATAATAAAAAAAAAAAAAAAACAAGACCCATTGATATACTGTCTGCAAGAGACTCATTTTAGACCCAAAGTCACCTCTAGATTGAAAGTGAGGGGGTGGAAAAACCATTTACCATGCTAATGGACACCAAAAGAAAGCTGGGGTAGCAATTCTTATATCAGACAAATTAGATTTTAAACCAAAGACTATAATGAGAGATGAGGAAGGACACTATATCATACTTAAAGGGTCTGTCCAAAAAGAATGTCTAACAATTGTAAATATCTATGCCCCTAACATGGGAGCAGCCAATTATAAAAGCCAATTAGTAACAAAAGCAAAGAAACACACTGACAAAAATACAATAATAGAAAGGGACTTTAACTCACTGAAATGGACTTGACAGATATATTCAGAACACTCCATCCCAAAAAAACAGAATACACATTCTTCTCCAGTGCCCATGGAACATTCTCCAGAATAGATCACATCCTAGGTCACAAATCAGGTCTCAACTGGTACCAAAAGATTTGGATCATTCCCTGCATATTTTCAGACCACAATGCTTTGAAACTAGAACTCAATCACAAGAGGAAAGTCAGAAAGAACTCAAATACATGGAGGCTAAAGAACATCCTACTAAAGGATGAATGGGTCAACCAGGAAATTAAAAAGGAACTTTAAAAAATTCGTGGAAACAAATGAAAATTAAAACAAAACTGTTCAAAATCTTTGGGATGCAGCAAAGGCAATCCTAAGAGGAAAGTATATAGTAATGCAAGGCTTTCTCAAGAAACAAGAAAAGGCTCAAATACACAACCTAACCCTACACCTAAAGGAGCTGGAGAGAGAACAGCAAATAAAGCCTAAACCCAGCAGGAGAAGAGAAATAATAAAGATCAGAGCAGAAATCAATGAAATAGAAACCAAAAGAACAGTAGAACAGATCAGTGAAACTGGGAGCTGGTTCTTTGAAAGAATAAGATTGATTCCTGGCCAGACTTACCAAAAAGTAAAGAGAAAGGACCCAAATAAATAAAATCATGAATGAAAGAGGAGAGATCCCAACCAACACCAAAGAAATACAAACAATTATAAGAACATATTATGAGCAACACTATGCCAGCAAATTAGATTATCCGGAAAAAATGGATGCATTCCCAGGGATGTATCAACTACCAAAACTGAACCAGGAAGAAATAGAAAACCTGAACAGACCCATAACCACTAAGGAAATTGAAGCAGTAATCAAAAATCTCCCAAAAACCAAAAGCCCAGGGCCAGATGGCTTCTCAGGGGAATTCTACCAAACATTTAAAGAAGAATTAATACCTATTCTCCTGAAATTGTTCCAAAAAATAGAAATGGAAGGAAAACTTCCAAACTCGTTTTATGAGGCCACCATTACCTTCATCCCAAAACCAGACAAAGACCCCATCAAAAGGGAGGATTACAGACCAATATTCCTGATGAACATGGATGCAAAAATTCTCACCAAAATACTAGCCAATAGGATCCAACAGTACATTAAAAGCATTATTCACCACGACCAAGTGGATTTATCCCTGGGCTGCAAGGTTGGTTCAACATCCGCAAATCAATCAATATGATACAATACATAAAGATAAACAAGAACCATATGATCCTCTCAATAGATGCAGAAAAAGCATTTGACAAAGGATAGCATCTTTCTTGATTAGAACTCTTCAGAGTATAGGGATAGAGGGCACATACCTCAATATCTTAAAAGCCATCTATGAAAAACCCATAGCGAATATCATTCTCAATGGGGAAAAACTGAGAGTTTTCCCCCTAAGATCAGGAACATGGCAGGGATGTCCACTATCCCCACTGCTATTCAACATAGTATTAGAAGTCCTAGCCACAACAATCAGACAACAAAAAGAAATAAAAGGCATCTGAATTGGCAAAGAAGAAGTTAAAATCTCACTCTTTGCAGATGATCTGATACGTTATGTGGAAAACCTAAAAGACTCCACCCCCAAAACTGCTAGAACTCATTCCAGGAATTCAGTAAAGTGGAAGGATATAAAATCAATGCACAGAAATCAGTGGCATTCCGATACACCAACAACAAGACAGAAGAAAGAGAAATTAAGGAGTCGATCCCATTTACAACTGCACCCAAAACCATAAGATACCTAGGAATAAATCTAACCAAAGAGGCAAAGAATCTGTACTCAAAAAACTATAAAATACTCATGAAAGAAATTGAGGAAGACACAAAGAAATGGAAAAACATTCCATGCTCATGGATTGGAAGAACAAATATTGTGAAGATGTCAATGCTACCTCGAGCAATCTACACATTTAACGCAATCCCTATCAAAATACCATCAACTTTTTTCAATTAATCAGAACAAATAATTCTAAAATTTGTATGGAACCAGAAAAGACTCGAATAGCTGGAGGAATATTGAAAAAGAAAAGCAAAGCTGGTGGCATCACAATTCCAGACTTCTAGCCCTATTACAAAGCTGTCATCATCAAGACAGTATGGTACTGGCACAAAAACAGGCATATAGATCAATGGAACAGAATAGAGAGCCCAGAAATGGACCCTCAACTCTATGGTCAACTAATCTTCGACAAAGCAGGAAAGAATGTCCAATGGGAAAAAGACAGTCTCTTCAACAAAGGGTGTTGTGAAAATTGGACAGCCACATGAAGAAGAATGAAACTGGACCATTTCCTTACACCACACACAAAAATAAGCTCAAAATGGATGAAAGTCCTCAATGTGAGACAGGAGTCCATCAAAATCCGAGAGGAGAAGCAACCTCTTCGACCTCAGCCACAGCAACTTCTTCCTAGACACATCGCCAAAGGCAAGGGAAGCAAGGGCAAAAATGAACTATTGGGACTTCATCAAGGTAAAAAGCTTTTGCACGGCAAAGGAAACAGTCAACAAAACCAAAAGACAACCAACAGAATGGGAGAAGATATTTGCAAATGACATATCAGATAAAGGGCTAGTATCCAAAATCTATAAAGAACTTATCAAACTCAACACCCAAAGAACAAATAATCCAATTAAGAAATGGGCAGAAGACATGAACAGACATTTTTCCAAAGAAGACATCCAAATGGCCAACAGACACATGAAAAAGTGCTCCACATCACTCAGCATCAGGGAAATCCAAATCAAAACCCCAATGAGATACCACCTCACACCAGTCAAATGGCTACAATTAACAAGTCAGGAAATGACAGATGTTGGCGGGGTTGCGGAGAAAGGGGAACCTTCTTACACTGTTGGGGGGAATGCAAGCTAGTGTAGCCACTGTGGAAAACAGTGTGGAGTTTCCTCAAAGAGTTGAAAATATAGCTGCCTTATGACCCAGCAATTGCAGTACTGGGTATTTACCCCAAAGATACAAATGTAGTGATCCTAAGGGCTTTGTACACCCCGATGTTTATAGGAGCAACGTCCACAAGAGCCAAACTATGGAAAGAGCCAAGATGTCCATCAACAGAAGAATGGATAAAGAAGAAGTGGTATATATATATATATATATATATATATATATATATATATATATATATATACACGATGGAATATTATGCAGCCATCAAAAGGAATGAAATCTTACCTTTTGCAACAACTTGGATGGAACTGGAGGGTATTATGATGAGCAAAATAAGTCAATCAGAGAAAGACATGTATCATATGATCTCCCTGATATGAAGAATTCTTAATCTCTGGAAACAAACCGAGGGTTGCTGGAGTTGTGGGGGGTGGGAGGGATGGGGTGGCTGGGTGATAGACATTGGGGAGGGTATGTGCTATGATGAGTGCTGTGAATTGTGTAAGACTGTTGAATCACAGACCTGTACCTCTGAAACAAATAATACATTATATGTTAAAAAAAAAAGATAGCAGGAAGGGAAGAATGAAGGGGAGGAAATCGGAGGGGGGGACGAACCATGAGAGACTATGGACTCTAAAAAACAAACTGAGTGTTCTAGAGGGGAGGGTGGTGTGGGGATGGGTTAGCCTGGTGATGGGTATTAAGGCACGTTCTGCATGGAGCACTGGGTGTTATACGTGAACAATGATTTATGGAACACTACATCCAAACTAATGATGTAATGTATGATGATTAACATAACATAATAAAAAAATAAAAAGAAAAAAACTAATGACATAATGTATGTTGATTAACATAACATAATAAAGAAAAAGATTTCTTTATGGCCAATACACCAATTCATTTGTAGCAAAGAACAGAAGAATTGCCGGTTTGGGGAAAAAAGTCTTTCTAACCACTCACCTCAGCTGAGGTACCTTCCCTTATCATCACCCCTCTTTTTCTCTTGCACAGATGCTCCTCCTAACTCCTACCATCCAACCTCACCACCCCTCTGACCCCTTCTCCCTATTGCCACACAGCTCCCCCTCATCCAGAACTCCTGTTCTATTCCTCCCCAAATATAGATTCTTTAGCTTCATAAGCCCTCAGTGCAGATCTGCTCACCCTCTGCCATTCTCTCAGGCCAGGTGCCTTCACCCCTATCTAGACCCATTCTTCATATCACTCCTATGGGGAGTACCCCCTATTTTCATGTCCCAGAGCCTCCATTCTTAATGTCCTCTGATTCGGATTCCTCATCACTTATCCTGCTCCCAGGTTCTCAAAAACTCCCTAAAAAGGGTTCTTACAAAATATCAGTATTTCCCATTATCCATTCTCCTTTTCCCTCTCAGTCTTAATTCAGTCTCCAAACTGGATGTTTGAACACCAGGGCCCCTTAAGAGAAGAAAGAGAGAAAGGAATTCTCTCAGTGCTCCCTTCTCCTAACCTTAGTGCGGCCCTGATCCAGCCCTGGTCCCCTCTGGGGGCTGTGAGACTTAATTACCCTTTCCAGATTGTGCTGAGATTCTTCAGAGTGGCTCCAAAGACTATTCTGAGCTGTCGGAAATTTTACTGGCATCTTTTATGGCTTCATTTGTTCTTCAGTTTCTCCAGTTCAGCCTTTTTATCTGAATCTCTTCAGTCATAAAACAACCGTAGAAGGACAAGTTGAAACCAAACTACATAAAACCACTTTGAAGCCTGCCCCTAGCCCCACTGTGTGATTGGGAAGGGGCAACTAGATCCCCACCGCTTCTCCCCCACCTTCCCACCCACCCACCAAGCACCCATCTCCAAATGTGGCATCCCACCGCCCCCACCCCTATCTGGGAAAGTGGAAGTAGAAGATGATTCAGAGGGTCAGGGAAGAATAAAGACTTGTTAGAGCTTTGAGATCTCTAGATGAAAACTAAAAAGGGTGGGTTATTGTGAAAAACTCAGCTGAAGCATCTGGGGCTCAGGAGCAAATCCCTGTCCACCCCACTCACCAACTTCCCGGACTAAGTTTCTTAATCTTTCATAAATGGGTGCAAAAGAGCATCGAAGCATGAGCACTTCAAGCTAGCCTAAACGGAACTGCCCAAGTATTTACTTCTCTAGGGATTTGAAAATTGAGAAAACAGACACATGTATTTAGAATAGACTGTCTGCTTCAGCCAGATCAGCTAAAAATTTTCTGGGAACATCCAGCTTATTACTATCCTGGTCAAGATCAAGAATTTGGTGGAGAAGAGATCTGTAAGAGAAGGTAAGCAGAGGGTCTTTTATATTTCTATAGAGTTATTTAACCTCACCTCTCAAAAACAAGACAAGTAAACTGGCGACAACACCAGAAGACATTAGAGGTGGCCTTATAATGTACTCTCTCCTTTTCAAAGATACGTTCAACTTTCTAGTTTTTCCTGCGGACACTTTTTTTTTCTCAATTATCTCATCCATTTTCTTAGCTTCAGTGATTATTTATATGTCAGTGAATTCTGAACCTGTCCTTCTAGACATGACCACATTCTCTTTACTCTTCCACTTTCAATGTATGATGAATTTTCCTAGGGGGGGTTCTACCAGCAATTTAATCTAAAACGTAGTTCATATTCCTTCCAAAACCAGCCTCTTCTAACTTGTTCTTTTTCTGTCAGAGGCACCACTATTCTACTAATCAGAAGATATGAGAACCTCCTGCTTCATCTTTGACTCCTCTTTCTTTTTCCCTCTTCCCCCATCTTACCCGCCCTCCCCACCACTAGACCATCAAAGTCCCTCAATGACTGGGTCTGTTCATCATGCTTTCACAATGCTGGCACCTCCACCCTTTCATGTCTATTCCTGTGCCATTATCCTAGTTTAGTTTTGTAGCATTTCTCATCTATACTTCCACATTAGCATCCTGACTGGTCTCCCTGCCTCTGTCTCTTCTCCAGGCTTAACTTCCCACTGACTCAAGAATAATCTCATTTAAACCTCTTTGCATGTCAGTTCATCCCCTCCACTACAGCCTACAGTTCTATTCATATCTCTTAAAAGACCCGCACATGAATGTTCTGTGCCAGATAAATGAGTCATTCACTCATTCATTTATTCAACAAATATGAATATAACATCTAGCTACTGTATTTTTGGCATGTTGAGAAAGCAAATGTGAATATATATCACCTTTAACCTTAAGAAGTTCAGAGAAAGCTCTGTTTAGTATCCCCAGAATCTCCCCCCCAAAAAATATTTTTTGCTTTCCTGCTCCCATAACTTTGTGCCATTCCATTCATGTAGAATGTTCTGTATAGTCTTAAATTTTTCCTTAAAATCCTACCACTTCCATGAAGATTTCCCTATCACAATTCTCCCTCCTTTCTCAAAATTCTAGTAGCATTTAATTGTCTGTACCTGGGCATCGTCTTACTGCCTCGATGTATAGTTTGCCAATGCTATACTTAAATACACACTGTAAGTATTATATATTATATGTAATATATTAATTATACTACTCAATTATATGTATTATATATGATATACATTTAATCTCCCCAAATGACTTCAACCACTGGGAGGTAGGGACACTGCCTTTCTTTTTGTCACCCCAAGGCATTTAGCACAGTTCCTTATACACATGATTGTGCATATAATATATTTAGAGACACCATACCAGCCAACTGAACAATTGAATTTCTAGAATGAAAATGCACTGTAGTGTTCTAGAAAAAGCAATGGTTCTGAAGTTAGAAGAAGTGAGTTTGCCTCCTAGCTCCACCAGTTATTAGCTGAGACCTTAAATTCTGAACCTGCTATGTGGGGTTTTATGAGGATTTAACTTTATGAGAAAACATTTAGAAAGAGTAAACCAGTGCCTAGCACCTATAAATAAATGCTCAGTAAATATTTGTTTCTTCATTTATTTCAGTTTGATTCTGTTAAGACAACATGTTGTATGGAATAACCTCCTTTGGGCCTTCCAGCTTTAGCCTGTGTAGGTCTTAGGAACACAACTGAGAGAGAAGCACTAACCTACTCAATCACTGCTGGCTTTCTCTCCATAATTTACGTAACTTATAATCACATTTGTTACATCCCAACCCCCATTCTCTAGGAAGTTTCTCACTCAACTTTCACCCAGTATTCCCCAAGCTAGAAAATTAGTCCCAGAACTCCAGGTCTGGAGAATTGATTTTCTCCAACCTCCCATTTCCTAGGCCTGACATTATCAATTAATCTTTTCTGAAAATGTTTAAGCCTTCTAGGGTATTAGGTCATAGGGTCTCAGCTTCCCTTCAAAGTGCCCATTCTTCTCATCAACCTCAACCATCACTTCTCCCAACATCTCACAGATATTGTGAGAAATCACAGGACAGTGATCTGAGCAATGATGTGGCCATGGAATGCTCAGGAAAGTCCAGCACCTCTCTGTGCAGTTGAAGTCAAGAGTCATCCATCCCAGAAGGAGGGGAAGTGACAAAAAGTTTCTTTCAGTTTTTCTTTAGATTCAGGTAAGGGTAAAAAAAAAAAAAAAAAAAAAAAAGGGAAAACCCTGGAGTCCTGGCCCAGCAGAGGCAGAGGCCTCCTCTCCTATCACTGCCACCTCAAGCAGCCACAGTAGATCTTCACAGGGGCCAGGAGAGCTCCTCCAATAGGGAGACAGGTAAAGGAAGGGATGAGTCAGCAGAAGCTAGAAACAGAGGGTTTTGTTCAAGGAGAAGAAGTCTGTGAGGAAAGCTCTGGGGAAACAATGTGCTCCCTGTATCTTCACCCTCTTACCCTTCACCCATTCTCGCCACAGCCTAGCCCAGTCATTGACCAGGTCTCTGGTCAGAATCAGGACAACGAGAGAAGCTTACTAAGAGCCTCTGGCTTCCATCTGGTCATTCCACAGTGATCAAACATAACCTTCACCATCATCCTGATCTTTCTTCTTCTCAAGGGCCATTAGTGTTTCACAATCATCCCTAATCTTAAATCATTATCTCTCATCTTAAGCTTTAGAGTTTAAGCTTCAGGCTGCAATTCCACAATGCCCTCTTTGCTTTAAGCAAAGCAAGCTGTTTTATTCTCTGCCTCCAAACCCTCACACTGACCTCTGTCTGGCACATACTTTCTCTTTTTTACCTAGGTCTATCCCTTCCTTTATTTCAAACCCTGCTTGGTATTCTCTTCCACCAGAAGGCCCCTCCTTAAGTAAGTCAAATTTCCAATTCCAAGCTCTCTTTTACATTATGTACTATTGGTATCTGGTGTCCACTTTGCAATTTCATGTATTTGTCTGTCGGACTCTACTTGTGTAGCCTGATATGCCTCCTCCCCCTCAATAATTTTTGAAAGTTTTATGTTCAGAATGAAGCGTAAAAAGAGTTCGAGCTACAGAGTTATAAAAAACAGAGTAGGCAACCTGGGGAGATAGGAACAGTAATGGATGGAAGATCATGAATGTGGGAATGTGGGATATAGAGATCTAAGAGGTAACCTAACACAAGAGCACAGTCATTAAGCTTTTCTTCATCATCTATCTACATATACTTCTGGGCTGGGTTATACAAAAAGAAATTACACAGATGGCCTTCCTGCATGTTCAAGTCTCATAATATGGTAATAATGATATAACAAATGAAGGAAAGAAGAACCCAAAAAATCAAAAAGGAAAAATAAGAAGGCCAAAATATTAAATAACAGCCCACAGAAATCAGAAGTAAGTGTAACTGAGAATAGAGACAAAGATGTGTGCAAAATGAGAGGGGAAGACAGAGTTTGGAAAAATGGAGTCAGGAAGGGATATAGTATGAGGCTGGAGGCAGGGGTCCAATTCTGCCATAGTGATCCCAAGGAAGTCACCAGCTCTCCTCTAATCTTGGAAGATATCCTGAAATGAAGGAACTTTTGGAATGCTTTGGAGGATAGGAAAGATGGCTTGCTAAAGAGAGAAAATTGAAAGCATACAAGGAGAAGAGGCTCATAGCAGATAAGACTGGGGCTGGGTGTAGGGGTAGGGGGAAGTGTTCTGCTCCCTTCTCAATCCTCCACCAGTTAGCACTGTAATAGCTCCCTGGAAAGGAGCACTGTTCCCAACAAGACTGGCCTGCTTTGAATGGGTTCCACCCCCAGGACCTCTTTTTCTCATAGTGGAATGCAGGAAATCAAACCCTGAAATAAATCTGTTCATCAATAACCTTTACAAACTGTGGCACACCTCACAGTTTTCAAAGCACTCTCATATATCTGATATATATATATCTGTTATCATTTGAGAACCCCACTCCATACTGAATTTCTGTTCCACTCTATGTGTATAATAGTTAAATCCTGTACCATAAATAGACTGTGCTCCTGTGTCTGGCACATAGCCGGTGCTCATTAAACACTAAGGAATAAAGGGTTGATTAACTGATCAAATGCTTTAATTTCAATAGAATGGGGTAAAGTCTGATATCAGAAACAACTTCTTGACTGTGTGGATGGGAAGATAGTAAGAGCCAAAACCATTCATAGGCACAGAAGTTTTCCACACATTCTCAAGCCAACATGGACCTCTAAAATGTCTTTTCCTCCATCCCTTGCTTCTGAGAAACAAGGAAAGTAATATTTCTTATATCCCTACTATGTTCCAGTAGTAGGTTCTTATACATATATTATTTCATTATGCAAGCCAAATCTCCAATCCAGCCCTTCCAGAAAGATTGCTTATACTTTTTTCTTTAATATCCATCAGAGAGGGTAACTTGACACATTTCACATGGGGCCTTTCTACTTCCATTTTTAAGGTTTTTCTTTTGACTAAGGACAGTACTTTATGGTGCAATTTAAACTCATTTCCATTCAAAGTTTCTCTCTTATAATTCCTACCTTATCCCTCGTCACCTCTTATCCCAGTACCCACACATACACCCTGAATATACTGTTTTCTTCTCTTCTGGGTTCCTTTCTCCATTTTTCCACCCCAAAGGCAAACAACCCTCCCTAAACCAGTAAAAGTAGATGGAAAGAAGGAAGAAGAGGACACTGGGCTAAGATGGAAAACTTGAGGGCACCTGGGTGGCTCAGTCAGTTAAGCATCTGCCTTCAGCTCAGGTCATGATCCCAGGGTTCTGGGATCGAGCCCCGAGTTGGGCTCTCTGCTCGGTGGAGAGTCTGCTTCTCCCTCTCCCTCTGGCCCTACCCCCTGCTTGTGTGCTCTCTCTCTCAACTAAATAAACAAAATCTTAAAAAAAAAAAAAGATGAAAGCCTTGAGCCCAGAGAAACTAATGAGGGCAGGAAGAGAGAGCCACCTGCCCTCCATCAATGTGGCTTCACCTGTAGTTTTTATTATGCACTGATTTTCTTACCTGTCTTCTTTAGAGCCACTTAGATCTTCAAGCTGTGGTTGTTTCTCCATATTGTCATTCACTCCAAGTTCTCTAGCTCCTTGTAGCAGCTAATGGGTGGGAGGCAAGAACTGGGGGTGCCAAGGGAAAAGGTAGATTGTGGTTGAAAAGGGCAAAGTATGAAAGCATAGCAGTTAATGGATACCGTGATTCTGACTGAAGCCTCTCCTTCTCTCTCACCCCTAACCCAGTGAATGAAAAGAGATAATCGGACCCTCTTCCTTTCTCTATCTTCCATCCTCTTCTGCTCCATCTTTTGCCTTTATTATTATCATCGAATAATGCTGCTGCCCACTGAGGGAGTGACTCCAGAAATGCCCTTCAGCTAGGAACTAGAAAATTAGTACAGCTTACAGATTATGAACTCTGTCCCAGATATAAATCTGGGCTCCCTGGGTTCAGCAAGCAGCTTCACCATTTCCTTGACTCCATGTATATTGTGGCCTCACTTTTCCTTTCCCTCTTCCAAGCAGTGTTCATTCTTTTCCACCTCATTTCTCTGCATGCATAGCACGAAGTCCCTTGCCAGATCTAAAATACGCTACAGCTCATTTCGGGCACTGGCCTTAGTGCAGATGTAAGAAGATATACCTTCTGCTTCAGGCACAGCAAGTGGCCCAGCTTGGACAAGTACTTGATTATTTGACAAAGCCTAAAGCCAGCAGAAGGAAGGAAATAATAAATATCAAAGCAGAAATAAATAACATAGAAACTAAGAAATAATAGGACAGATCAATGATATCAGGAGCTGATTCTTTGAAAAAATTAATAAAATGGATAAACTTCTAGCCAGACTTATCAAAAAGAAAAGAGAAAGAACCCAAACAAATAAAATCAGAAAGGAGAGAGGAGAAATAACCCCAACACCACAGAAATTAAAAAAAAAATTGTAAGAGAATATTGTGAAAAGCTATATGCCAACAAATTGGATACACTAGAAGTAATGGATAGATGCCCAGAAACATATAAATTATCAAAACTGAAACAGGAAAAAAATAGAAAACTTAAACAGATCAATAACCAGGGAAGAAATTGAATCAGTAATCAAAAAACTGCTAACAAACAAAAGTCCAGGACTGGATGGCTTTACAGGTAAATTCTACCAAATGTTTAAAGAACAGTTGATACTTATCTTCCCAAACTATTCCAAAAAATAAAAAAAGAGGAAAAACTGCCAAATTCATTCTATTCAGCTAGTATTACCTTGTTACCAAAAACAGATAAAACACCACAATAAAAGAGGACTACAGGTCAATATCTCTGATGAACATAAGTACAAAAATCCTCAACAAAATACTAGCAAGTGGAATCCAACAATACATTAAAAAATCATTCACCATGATCAAGTGGGATTTATTCCTGGTTATAAGGGTGATTCAATATTCACAAACCAATCAACCTCATACATCGCATTAATAAAAGAAAGGATAAGAACCATATGATCATTTCAATAGATGCAGAAAAGGCATTTGACAAAGTACGACATCCATTCATGATAAAAACCCTCAACAAAATAGATTTAGAGGGAACATACCTCAACATAATAAGGGCCATATATGAAAAGCCCATGGCTAATATCTTCACTGGGGCAAAACTGAGAGATTTTCCTCTACGGTCAGGAACAAGACAGGGATGTCCACTCTCACCACTTTTATTCAACATAGTACTGGAAGTCCAGCTACTGCAATCAGACAACAAAAATAAATGAAAGGAATCCAAATCAGCAAGGAACAAGTAAAACTCTTTGTGGATGACATGATATTATATATAAAAAACTTGAAAGACTCCATCAAAAAAATCCTAGAACTGATAAATAAATTCAGTAAAGTTTCAAGATACAAAATCAATGTGCAGAAATCTGTTGCATTTCTATACATCAATAATGAAGCAGCAGAAAGAGAAAATTAAGGAGTCAAACCCATTTACAATTGCACCAAAAACAATAAGATATCTAGCAATAAACCTAACCAAAGAGGTGAAAGAACTGTACTCTGAAAACTATGAAATACTGATGAAAGAAAGTGAAGATGACACGAAGAAATGGAAAGACATTCCACGTTCATGGATTGGGAGAAGAAATACTGTTAAAATGTCTATCCTACCCGAAGCAATCTACACATTAATGTAATCCCTATCAAAATAGCAACAGCATTTTTCACAGAGTTAGAACAAAGAATCCTAAAATTTGTATGGGACCACAAAAGCCCCAAATAGACAAAGCACCCTTGAAAAAGGAAAGGAAAGTGGGAGGTATCACAATTCTGGACTTCAAGTTATATTACAGAACTGTAGTAATCAAAACAGTATGGCACTGGCACAAAATAGACAACATAGATCAATAGAACAGAATAGAAAACCCACAAATGAATCCACAATGATATGATCAGTTAATTTTTGATGAGGCAGTAAAGAATATCTAATTGGAAAGACTGTCTCTTCAACAAATAACTGTGAAAACTGGACAGCCACCTGCAAAGGAATGAAATTTGGTCACTTTCTTATACCATAAACAAAACGAAATTCAAAATGGATTAAAGACCCAAATGTGAGACCTGAAACCATAAAAGTCCTAAAAGAGAACACAGACAGTAACTTCTTTGACATCGGCTGTAACAACTTCTTTTTAGATATGTTTCCTGAGGCAAAGGAAATAAAAGCAAAAATAAACTGTTGGAGCCACATAAAAATAAAAAGCTTCTGCATAATGAAGGAAACAATCTAAACTGAAAGGCAACCTACAGAATGGGAGAAGATATTTGTAAATGACACACTGATAAAAGGTTAGTATCCAAAATATAAAAAGAACATATAAAATTCAACACCCAAAAAGTGAATAATCCAATTAAAAATGGGCAGAAGACATGAGTAGACATTTTTGCAAAGAAGACATATGGATGGCTAACAGACACATAAAAAGATGCTCAAAATCACTTATCATCAGGGAACTGCAAAATCAAAACTACAATGAAATATCATCCCATACCTGTCAGAATGGCTAAAATCAACAATACAAGAAACAACAGGTATTGTTGAGGTTGTGGAGAAGGGGGAACCCTGGTGCACTGTTGGTGGGAATGCAAACTGGTGCAGCCACTGTAGAAAACAGTTTGGAGTTTCCTCAAAAAGTTAAAAATATAACTACCCTACAATCCAGCAATCACACTACTACGTATTTACCCAAATAGAAAAATACTAATTCAAAAGGATACGTGCACCCCTATGTTTATACCAGCATTACCTACAATAGCCAAATTATGGAAACAGTCCAGTTGTCCATCAATTGATGAATGGATAAAGAAGATGTAGTATATATATATACAATGGCATAACCCTCAGCCATAAAAAAAAAAAAAATGTAATCTTGCCATTTGCTACAACCTGGATGGGGTTAGAAAATATTGTTTAGTGAAATAAGTAACTCAGCAAAAGACAAATACCATATGATTTCATTCATATGTAGAATTTAAGGAACAAAGCAAATAAGCAAAAGGAAAAATAAAGAGAGAGAGGCAAACCAAGAAATAGACTCTTAACTATAGAGAATGAACTCATGGTTACTATAAGGGAGGTGACTGGGGGAATGGATAAAATAGGTGATGGGGATTAGAGAGTGTACTTTCTGTGATGAGCTCCGGGTGTTGTATGGAAGTGTTGAATCACTATATTGTGCACCCAAAACTAATATTACACTGTATATTAACTAACTGGGATTTAAATAAAGACATAAAAAAAGGAAAGAGAACTTGGTTGTTTGACTTCAAGGGATATGTATGTACAACTACTCCACAGTGCCTATCAATCTCTGAGGAACAAAAGAGTGTCTTGTGTATGCCCTGAGCAGCTAGAAGGAAGTATAGTTCTTCCTCCTCCAACAAGATCTCTTCAAAACAAAGCAGTGTGAGTCCTCTAGGCACAATTCTGGACTATGGAGCAGAGAGGTGGGGTTCCTCTTAAAGTATAAGTACAACCTTTACCCTTGTACAGGATACCACTTGCAGAGAAGCTGGTCCCAATGGGGTGAGGGAAGACTAAAGACAGTGAAAGCTACAACTTCAATTATGGTAACCTACATAAGACCCTCTCAACAGTCTGAAGGGTTCTTCAGCATGACCAAGGAGGGCAGGGCCTTTTGAAAAGGGAAACCGTTACTGTTGAGCTAGGAACCAAAAGGTGTTATTCCAACAGGAAGCAGGGTTGGGAAAGGGTTAGTGGGTATAAAAGCCCAGGGTCCACTGTCAGATTTTTCTTACTCACTCCCAAACCTTTCCTAACGCAACCACTCCTCTGCAAGTCAGAAACTAACGCTACCAACTTGTGCCAGCAGTGGGGCAGGAAAGTAGTCAAAGGAAGACGCTGGTAAATGAAAGAGCTATCTGAGGCTGCTGGGACACTGGTGCACTGCCTGCTCCTCACAACCTTGGTTGTCTTCAGCCTTGGACCAGAGATCCAGGAATGACCAGGGGCAGAAGGTGGGAGACTCAAAAGTCACTCAGGGGTTATTTTCCCCCTCCCCAAAAGTCCAAAAGACCTGACAGCTCCCCCAAGGAGTACAGAGCTACAATAAGACTGACACAAAAGAGTAGAGGAGGCCAAAGGAAATAAATTGCTCCTTACAGATTATCCAGGAAGGTGTGGGTAGGAGGTAACATTTAAACTGAACTGTGATGACTGTGCAGGATTTCAGGAGAAAGAGATTGGGAGGATGGTATTCCAAGGAAAACACATAGCTACTGAGAACGATTTCTTGACTTTGGGCATCATTTGATACTGAACTTCTGTTTATCGTGAAAGAGTGAAATTCAGGGAGCAGTGAAACTCAAGGTAAAACTGCAGAAGCTGGAGGCTTTCAATACGGAAGACAGGAGCCAGGACCTGGGTCCCAGCTCAGGTTCCATTTATCCCTATTTCTCTTCCACCTGATCTTATTGAAGGGTGTACAGTTCAAATGGGAGAAGGTACCCATTATGCCTCCATCCATTTATCTCTCATCTCTTCTTTCCACCCACTCAATTCTTTATTAACTATGAAAGGATTTCTTAATCTCATTACTTGAGAAGAGCACAAAGCACAAAAAAGGATATACCATGCAAATTGTTAGGTAATTTGCACATCTGGGGAAAGAGAGAACCCGCTCCTCCTTCCACTTCCATAGTCAATTTTCCTTGATCTTCTGACGCTATATGTCAATAAATATCTATCTTTCCTACTTCTCTGGACAAGAGATGCTGTGAAATATCAGATGTAAAGTAAAGTTTGTCATAAAAATCCCTCAGTCTCCCAAGCACTGGCATTGGAAGGTGGAGGAGGGGTTCCTACGCTGTGTCTGCCTTCAAACCGCGTACAGGTTGTCCTGCCTCCTGCTTGCAGGAGCTTTGCTTCAGGTTTTCTATAGAGGGAAACCAAGTAAAGAGTAAACTACTCAGCCATCAGAAAGGATGAATACTCAACTTTTACATCAACATGGATGGGCCTGGAGGAGATTATGCTAAGTGAAATAAGTCAAGCAGAGAAAGTCAATTATCATATGGTTTCACTTATTTGTGGAACATAAGGAAGAGCATGGAGGACATTAGGAGAAGGAAGGGGAAAATGAGGGGGGGAATCGGAGGGGGAGACGAACCATGAGAGACTATGGACTCTGAGAAACAAATGGAGGGTTCTAGAGGGGAGGGGGTGGGGGATGGGCTAGCCCAGTGATGGGTATTAGGGAGGGCACATACTGCATGGAGCACTGGGTGTTATATGAAAACAATGAATCATGGAACACTACATCAAAATCTAATGATGTATTGTATGGTGACTAACATAACATAATAAAATTAAATTAAATTAAAAAAAACAGAGACATTCGACTCTTTACCAATCTTGCTCTGTCAAAGCTCATTGTTTTTTTATGAAATTAGTTCCACAAATGACTAATCTCATTTTCATAATTAAAATAATCTCATAATTTCATAATAATTTCATAATTTTCATAATCTCAACTCTATTCCTTAATTAGTATAATGTTTAATTCTCCTCTTTCTGGGGTGGCTCAAATAGAGTCTCATGTGATAAAAAAAAATAAATAAAATGGCTTCTCTTAGTACCTTCCATCAGGGGGTTCCAGGAGAGGGCAGTGGTTACATGGGTGGTGTACATAAGGGGTGGCTGTGTATTAGGCTAGAAAGTAAAAGACAGGAGGGGATTGCCTTGTAACTGCTGTTTCTCTTTCTCTGCAAACCTCTTCTGATTGTAGCAGATATATAGGGGCTCCACAGCAGCTCAGAATCTTAGTCATAAATTTCCCAGAAAGAAAACTCATTGAGGTTTCCTTGAAAATAATGAAAAATAAATATCAGGTTTTGATACAAACACACCAACCAGGGCCAGTGATGGAAGGCAGCTAGTATCTTATAGCTGGTTAAACTCCTTCAGGATTTGTGCACACACACACACCTGTGCACACACACACCATACCCAAAATAGTCCAACAAATACGCTTATCCTTATAGACCTACCGGGATAAACATACCCCACTCCTTGGGCATATTTCCACTCAAATTCAAACACATATGTCCATATAGTAGGCACACACACATGACTTTTCAATGAGGTGCTTTATGAATATATTAACCTAGCCTTGCTCCCTTTCAAAGCCCCTGACTGCAGGGTGGGTACAGTGAAGGTGAAGGAGAGAATGTCTTGAGTATAAGCTGTAGGTGTCACTAAATGTTTCTCTGACACATTCCACAAAACAAATAGAAATTATTTTTCATTATTCACTATTTGGAATTATCCACTGTCTTTCAATTATCTCTATACCTTCAAGATTTAATGATCATCTATCCCTTATTGATCCACTACTCCATGCAGAATATACCTTGGGGGTTAGTGGCAGGAGCTTTGCTCAAACTTGGTACAAATCCGAGTTTCACTACTCACTTTGCACAAATAACTTAACCCCCCGAGTCTTAGTTTCAACTTTTGGAAAATGAGCATAACGACACTCACCTCATACAACTTTTGTATTAAATAGGTAATTATGTAAAGTGTTTGGAAAAAATCGTAGGACATAGTACTCAGCAAATTAAGCTATTATTTTCATCATCATTTGGAGACATTGGAGAAAAGAACAGTAATTCATAAAAGAGATGTTCTTTTCCCTTAGGAGGTTTAAAAATTCAATCAATGAGTCAAGATAAATATATGGAGAGTAAAAGGATATGGAAACCTAAAACTCTTATTTGAGAGCTAACATGCAACTCTACTAAATCCAAGTCCTATTTTAAATTTTTTAGCAGATTTCAATTCTCTAATAAGATTGCTATTTTTCTTCTGTCATTCATCATCCCCAAGCCTCACCACATTACATACACCTCAGCCTTTCATTTCAGAAGTGGACTGGAGAATTTGGGGAATAACAAAGATTTTGAGAGTTCGTTTTGAACATTTCCCTGTCTCTGAAAGGAGCGCATCTGAGGCATTCTAAACCCAAGTGAGACAGCCATGTGCAAAGCCAGAGAGCCTGTGCCCTCCCATCTCCCCCATCACCCTCTAATCTCAGAAAATTCTTCCTTATGTTCAATCTCAAACTGTTTTCCTTCAATGTTGGCCTCTTTTCATCCGTTATTCTGATTGAGAATAAAGTACACAAACCCTAAAAAGTATAAGAAAATTCTTAAAATCTCATAATTTTCACCTGGTAATATTATTCCTTTGCCTAACAGTCTAGGACTCTGGAATTATAGGTCTCATATATTTTGTTATTAACCCGTTAAAAATAATTAAAAAAATCCCTAAAAAAGCATTAATTTGGTCCCTATTGGGGTATAACCTGTTAAGACATCATCTGGTCTCTCCTTAAAGCTTTTGAAAGATGGAAGAATACTAATATCCTAGACAGATCATTAAGAACTCCTATTTTAATCCCCCAACCTCCATGGTCTCCTCAATTAGTATCATCATGTTCTCACCAATCTGTTTAAGACAGTATGACCCTGAGGTGAGGCATGACTAATATGACCTCCCCAGTCCCTTTCAGGCCGTCATATTAAGTAGGAGTAACAGAATTGGCAGCAGTCTCCACCCACCTAATGCTTGCCCCAGGGGAGCCCCTGAGGACCAGGCAGACTCTAGCATGAGGTCAGCAGGCATTTTCCCAAAATGCCAAACCCTGGCATAGTGACTGATGTGGGAGGCCTGGAGACAGGAGGGCAGTCAGACCCCACACTTCTCCCACTTCCCCAAATTCAGTTTTCCAGACACCTCCTCTTGACTTCCAATTCCAAAGTTTTCACACCTTCCATAGTGTTCATCCGAGGCTAGACACCTATCATCAGTTATCTAAGGCTGGTGCTTCTCAAACTGGAAATACCATACAAATCATTTAGGAGCCTTTTGAAAAGGCAGATTCTGTATTGGTAGTTCTGGGTTGGAGCCTAAGATTCTGCATTTCTAATAAGCTCCCAGGTGACAACAATATTGCTGGTCCATGGACCATACTCTGAAGAGCAAGGATCTAGATGACTGTAGCAGTTGCTACATCTCCCAGG
Source organism: Eumetopias jubatus (assembly GCF_037043125.1). Classification (NCBI taxonomy): domain Eukaryota; kingdom Metazoa; phylum Chordata; class Mammalia; order Carnivora; family Otariidae; genus Eumetopias; species Eumetopias jubatus. Next base: position 83,630 of record NW_028275032.1, read on the forward strand.
AAGAGTCTGCTTGTCCAAATCCTTCTGTCTGTCTATCCTCCAGATAGCTGCAAAAGTCATATCTCATCCCTTCCTGATTCAGGAATCTCACTCCATGGCACGATACACAATACAAACCTGGCTCATAAATTCCTTTCAAACGTGAAAAAAACATATCCCTCACAAAAGTCTCATCGTTCATGACTCTTAAAGGTCTGTGTAGCCTAAAATTACTGTCCCCTTTTCTTTTCTAACTCACCTCTCTCTCTTTTACTTCCCAAATGGCTCCATAGGCATTCTCCTCCAGGAAGTCTCTCTTGACCAATACCTCTTTCTCAGTTTCTACTCATACCTTCCCTTCCAGAGTGATGATGCCTCAATCCCTATCTAGTCTTCAATTCATCCTATTTAAGTGGGTTTTTCTCCCCATCTGGGGTGTAAATTCTCTCTCCCTAAATGATCTTAGATGCTTTCACAAGGTTTTTGCATCAGTCCCTCAAAAAAGCACCTAAAGGATTGGGTAAGTATATGGGTAATGCTGCCTCTGGAGTCACCTAATCCTTGTTGGGAACATGAGAAATTCCACAAGTAAGAAAGTAGCTTCCTATCCCTCCCTCCTGGGGCAGGCCCCATATGTAAATACAATAGAAAAACACTGGCCCTCTTATACCAAAGCATAAAACTGACTGCATCAAGAAGGATGCCTGTTGTGCCCACACTGGAGCCAGTCTCCTCTTTAGGGATTCCCTGGAGTCAGAGCAGGTTGGGCCTTCTGTGACTTTCACTACTTCTGGCCCCTCCCCAGATTGCAGGGGAATAGATGGAGCTGAACCAAGGGAGGTCCTTTCAGGCACTCTCCTGACCCAGGGCTGCATTTTTCCTGTTGCTCTTTGAACGAACAGCACTGTTCTTAAGGTTGAGTCTAGAGGAAGGGGAGAACTTACTCTTTGCCCTGAGCAAGATTCCACTCTGATGGAAAAGACAGGATAGTCACAGGAACTCAGGCATAGCCAAACAAAGGCAAAATTAGAAGTGCCTGGGTACAGTTCTAGATGTTGGGCACAGACAGCTCTGGATGGAGAGAAATACTGTTTGTCAAGGAGGTCTCTCAGAAGATAGTTTTAAAGGAGAAGCACGGTGCTAGCCTAAAAGGAAGGAGAATTTTCTGTACCAAAGAAATGTGTGAGGCTCAATTCAATTTGACATAAATTTATTAAATGCTCACTATATGCCTGGCGCCCAGCTGGATGCTCTGGGAATGTGAACAAGATACACTCCTTACCTGTGGTCTACAATCAGGGAACAAAATAAAGAAAATAAAGACACTCAGATAACTATGGTATTTTATTTTTTTTATTTCAGCTTTATTGAGGTCCACCTGACATATAAAACTGTAAGATAATATAAAGTATATATCGTGGTGGTTTGATATGTGTATACATTATAAAGTGATTCACTATGATTTCCCCACTGTCAAAGGATTAACCATGATATTTTAATCTAAGTATTCCATTAAAGGAAGATAAGTGTTAAAAGGGCACCTTTGTTTCCCTCCCTTCATCTTTACATGCGGAGAGGCTTTAGCTGGAGCTCTGGTTTTCAAAGTGTGGTCCCTGGACCAGCAACATCAGCATCACCTGGGAACTTGTTAGAAGTAGAAATTCTGGGCCCCAGTCAGACCTAGTGAATTTCAAACACTGGGGGCAGGGCCCAGCAATCTGTTCTCAGAAGTTCTCCAGGTGAGGTGATGTCTGCTGAAGTTTGAGCACCACTGAGCAGAGTACTATTTCTGGCTTCTCTCTACCCACCCCTAACTGTGACTTTGAGAATATTCTTCATTATTGAGCAGAGGGTCTAGAGTGCTTTCAGGTGTGTTGATGTCAAACCAAATACAGACTGGCACCGAGTTCAAAGTCTACAGTTTGGGCCCTAACTGAAGTGGGTTTGTGCAACCAGGCTGTGCCGGATCCCATAGCCAAAGTAGAGAGCAAACCCAATCAGCATCCAGACACCAACTCTGGCCCAGGTGGCAGCTGTCATCTGCGTCATAAGGCAAACATTCACAAAGATGCTCAGGAGTGGGAGGAGAGGCACAGCAGGGACCTTACAGGGAAGGGAAGTGGAGCTCTGTGGCTGTCTCCAGATGACCCCAGTGATCCCAGTGATGAGCACCAGGAGCCCCACAACTGCTGTGATCGGCGCTGGGTCTCCAGAGAGCAGACCTGGCCGCTGGGCCAGCACCAGGCAGAGAAGAGTCAGCAGCAGAGCAAGCAGTGAGGAGCAAACAACAACCCGGCCAGAGAGTGGAGTGGGGGTGTGGCTGCCTGGAAAGAATAGTCCCTGTAGAGTCAGCTTCTCTGCTGCAGGTCCATTCTCCTCCTGCAGCTGCGCTTCATTTCCCAAATTTTCCTCCTGCATCTGCGCTTCATTTCGCTCATTCTCCTCCTGCACCTGTGCTTCATTTCCCCAAGTCTCTTCCCGCACCTGTGCTTCATTTCCCTCAGTCTCCTCCTGCATCTCTGCTTCATTACCCCTATTCTTCCTCTCAGGCTGATACCTGATGATGAGAACACAAAAAGCAACCAGGGAGTAAGTAAGCAGGTTCCCAACTGACATGAGTTCCAGAAGATCAGTAAGTCCAAAGAAGAATGCCATGGTTGCTACAATAGCGACAAAGATCACTGTGGCCATGATGTTGGTGTATGTGCCGGTATGGATCCTGGCAAGCACAGGGAACAGGAGACCATCCTGTGCCAGCATGTGTATCTGATGATGTATAGGGAGCATAAAGCCCTGATAGATGCTGACAAAAATACTACAGAAAGTTGCAAAAGCTACAACACAGTAGGCAGGGGCCCAGCCAATATGGAGAAATGCCTCAGACAAGGTGCTCCCAGGTCGAAGCAGGTAGTAAGGCACCATGAGTGTAAGTGCTGCAGAGACACCAAAATACACCAAAAAGCAGATGAGCAGTGAAATCATAATGCCCTTGGGGATGGAACGCTTGGGATTCTGGGCTTCTTCAACTCTGATAACAATGTTGTCAAAACCAATAAACGCATAGAAACAGGTAGCTGACCCACAGAGAATCCCCTGGAAGCCAAAAGGCACGAATCCACCAGAGCCCAGAGGGCGCAAGCCAGAGGTGTCATTGAGTCCAGCCTATATGTAGTCCTCTTCTCCGAGCTTCCAGTTGTGCAGGTCCCCCTTCATGAAGCCAGAGATGATGACAAAACTGAGAACCAAAAGGCTTACCAATGTAACCACTTTGGTAAACAGTACTGACTCCCTGGCCCTCAAAGTCAGCAGTCCAGTGAGCAACAACACAGGGCAAACAAGAAAGAAACCTAGAATTTCTGCAAGGACCTGGGGAACATGAAGTAAGATGTTTTCATGCAGGATCTGAGAGATCTGGTTCCAAAACAGGTTGCCAAAAGCTAATCTCCAGGCACAATGGCTGTACCAGCAACATAGGAGAAGATGAGATTCCAGCCAGTGATGAAAGCCTAGAGTTCACCTACAGTGACATAGGTGTAGAGATATGCAGAGCCAAAATAGGGAACCTGGGCAGCAATCTCTGCACAGCACAACCCAATCAATGTGGAAGTTAGGCTGGCTGCCAAAAAGCAGATCACAATAGATGGTCCTGCTTTTTCTCTAGCCACCTCACCAGCTATGACATACACAAATACACCCACTGTGCAGCACACACCCAGGGCCACTAAATTGAGAGTGCTCAGGCTCCTGGCAGGGGCAGTCCCAGCCACTGGTTGTTTTGGCTTACGTCTGTATACCAGTGTTTGACCAAACCTGCAAAGTGTCTGACGCAGCATTGTAGCCGGGAATTGAAGAGTATTCTAGGATCAGAGAGCTATAGCAAGCCCAGGGAGCCAGAGTCTGGGATAGAGTTCTCTGGGGCTGAGTGAAGCTGAGTATGGTTGGTGCTGCTGAGTTCCTTTGTTCAGGCTTCAAAGCTGCTGCTTCATATTTCATCTTCTATAGGCTGTCCCTCCATAATGCCTAAGTAAACAATAAATACTTACTGAACAATGGTGTTCAACCAACCAATGCTTAGAAGTTGCATGTTACCTGTTCCAGCCCAAGTATCACAGAAGATGACACCAAAGGACATCATAGACAAATCAACCCTGCTTTCCCCCAGAAAAGTGCCAAATACCTCACAACATTCTGCTTTTTTATGAACTACATAGCAATCCAATTTGGGTTCATCTCATGTAGCTTCATGTACTAATGAAGCTGTAAGACACAGCAGGGAATGAATGTATTGTGCAATAATTCACATGCTGGTTGTGTGTGCTGTGCTAGAGCATGAGTCATGACACATTAATTCCTGGACCAGTGGGGCTCATTGCACTTACAGACCCATTTTTTAGATATTATCTGAGTATAAAATACCAAATATTGGTCCCCAGGTCTTAAAACCTTTAGCCCCAAAATCAGCTAGCCAAGGTCAGATGGAACTTGGGCCCCCTTTCTTCTCATTCTGCATCATTCATTTAGCTGTACTGATGGTCAGGAATGTATAGTCCATCCCTTCCCTTTCCCCACCTAGGCCCACAGGCACACTGTGAACAGAGAGGAGGAGGGAGAAAGGGGGCAGGGCCTTCATAACCACCTGCAAGAAGGAGAGGACCAGGCTGCCTGGGAAGGAAACACTGGAGAAATGGGGGCAGCAGCCAACCCAGCGTCCATGACTGAGAAGGGAGAGGAGCCAGGAAGGTGGTTTTATGAATTCTGACATTTAATAAACTCATCCAAAGCAACCAGACAAAATTCACTACAAGTTTTATGTCCGTAGTTACGAGAGTGTGATGGGTAGGGAGAAAAGAAATGAGTCACCTAGGGGCGCCTGGGTGGCTCAGTTGGTTAAGCGACTGCCTTCGGCTCAGGTCATGATCCTGGAGTCCCTGGATCGAGTCCCGCATCGGGCTTCCTGCTCAGCAGGGAGTCTGCTTCTCCCTCTGACCCTCCCCCCTCTCATGCTCTCTCTTTCTCTCTCAAATAAATAAATAAAATCTTAAAAAAAAAAAAAAAGAAATGAGTCACCTAGCTCAGTAGTTCACAACCAAGACAATTCCTTCCGTCTTCTCCCTCTCTGGGCTCCAGAAGAGAAGGTGAGCGCACTTCTGCAAACAGTCTCCTCACTGACCACACTGTGTTCTATACTCACCCTGCACCATCTGGGATGTCAGCTGCCAGGGCCTGGAGAATCTGCCCTGCTCTGTGAGCTTGTATTAAAACACTTGGAACTCCCAGGCTGCCTGGGTGGCTCAGTCAATTAAGTGTCTGCCTTTGGCTCAGGTCAGGACTCCAGGGTCCTGGGATCCACTGCATCAAACCCCACATCACGCTCCCTGCTCAGTGGGGAGTCTGCTTGTCCCTCTCCCTCTGCTCCTCCCCCTGCTCACGTGCACCTGCGCGCGCTCTCTCTCTCTCTCTCTCTCCCTCTCTCTCTGGCTTTACTCTCTCTCCCAAATAAATAAATAAAATCTTAAAAAAAACACTTGTAACTCCGTATTAATTTTTCATAAGCAGTTATTCTTAACTTGCTCAAAATATGCCAAATATGTTTTCTGAATGAAGGAAACTTTCGTGTGGTTCCTCTTTCCCCCTCCTCCCCTGCTGCTATTCAAATGGTCCCCTCCATCTGAGAAAGGCTTTTGATGAACAATTTACAGCAATTCTCCAAGAATGAGTAGTGGAGAACAGAGAGAACAAAGTCATGCATCCCCCATTCTCCTCCCTACTCAGGCTTTGGTTTTGAGAGAGTTTTAGGAAAAGTTGTCAGAGGTGTTTAAAGACAGAAAGATCAAATCAAAATTGAAAAGTCTTCTCTATAGATGATCAAAAGGAACCCTTGGGCTCTGGGTCAGCACTTCCATCTACAAATTCATCTAGACTCCTTATTTACCACTCATCAGTTCCAGTGTTATGATTTACCAAAAAGCATGCAAGATAGAAAAGGAGGGTCAAATCTTAACTCATGGAATCTTTCTACACTACAAATGTGATTGAAGTGTCCCCCACCAACCCCCAGGCTTCAAACCCTTCAGTGGTTTCCCACTGCCCTTCCTTCACAATCCTTCCTTCCTTCCTAATCTGACCTGTGCTTATTCCTCCAGCCTCATCCCCTGCCCAGTTCCTGCTCCAGCTGCGAGATTTGAATCTCACCCTGTTCCCCTGCCTCTACTGCCCACTTGGCCCCTTCACTTAGCTACCCCCACTTCTCATTCAGTTCCCAGCTCCGCAGTTGCTTCCCCAGGAAGGCTCCCCTGACTCTTATGTTGCCCTTCCCATGTGCTCTCCTAGCACCCGGCTTCCGCCATGTGCCACTGATCCTAATGTATCCAAATTCCAGGTCAGCTGTTGGTCTCCTCCATCAGACTGTGAGTTAGGGGCTCAATAAATATTTGTTGAACATATGACCAAATTGAAAAGAGAAACCTGAAAGAGCACGAAATCCAGAATATCTATATATTGGAATTGAGATACATAATTTGTAGCCAAGCAACCTTTTTAAACTTGGCTCAGGTAAAGATATACCTGGTATTACCTTCCTTGTGGAAGGTGAGCAAAATGCATAGTGGGAAGGGGAAACCAACTGTGATAAAACCTTGACTGCCCATCATTCATGGCAGGTATTAGCCACACTGGGTGATAAAGAATCATTTGCCCTTGAGGACACTTGTTTAAAAAAATATCAGGCTGCCGGTGGTTATAAGGAACCAACCACCCACGCCCAGTTACAGAAGCTAGACTTTTTTGAAGGCATCATGCCCAGGCCCTATAATCCAGGTAGGATGTTCTAAGGCAGAGGTTCTCACTACAGGAGACAGAGGGAGGCCTAATGAAGACAGCTGGGGACATTTTCAAACTTCAGATCTCTCCCTTAGAGATTCTTGTCCACTAGCCCTGTACTTCCCATGACTGCTCCAAATCACCTGACAAGAAATTGTCCTCGATTTTATTTTATTATTTTTTTCTTTCTAAAGAGAGAGAGAGAGAAACCAAGAAACAGATTATTTATTTACTCATTTGACAGAGAGAAAGAGCCCACAAGCAGGCAGAGCGGCAGGCAGTGGGAGAGGGAGAAGCAGGCTTCCCGCTGAGCAGGGAGCCCGATGCGGGGCTCCATCCCAGGACCCCGGGCCCATGACCTGAGCTGAAGGCAGATGCTCAACCGACTGAGCCACCCAGGCACCTCTGTCCTCAATTTTAAAGGGAAGAGATTCTAAAAGCTTCCTTCACAGGAAGGCAGCACAGTTGAGTCATTAGGAGTAAGGTTCTGCAGGTAGACTGTTCAGATTCAAATCCAACTCAACCTCACAGCTGGTGACTCTGGACAAATTCGTTTACCTCTTGGGGCTTTAGTTGCCACAATAGTCAAATGGGAGTAAAAGTAAATACCTTATAGGATAGTTGTGAGGAGTAAGTGAAATGATGCCTGTAAAGTATGTAGCTCAGTACGTAGCAAACAATACGGACTTAATATCATCTACCTAACACTTCATAATGAAATCTGATCCAATGTCCCCAAACTCTGAGAATCAATTAGTCTTTATAAATGTCTGGCCTCAAAAATCACCCAATAAAACTCAAACCTGTTAGCTAGCCATCATAAGACAATGAAAATAGTTTATTCCATATATTTTGCCTTGAAACACTAAGGACTCCAGCTAGACACCCACATCCATGCTGATGCTAACACGTAGGGGTGCCTAGGCTCACTGAGTTAGAGCAGACATCAAAAAAATGCAAGGCTCAAAGACAATAACAATAATCACAATTAAAATAAGAATAATATCTGTGCCTACAGATGCCTCATCTTATTTCTGGAACAGGCAGTGCTGGGTACTATAGAGGTAAGAGCAACGACCATTATGTCAGAAATGCTGGATGTGAGGCCTGGCCCTTCCATGTGACTATATGAACTTGGGAAATTGGTTCACTCTCTCTAAGCCTCAGTCTCCTCACCCACAAGGACCTCACCTGACCCCCCTCACTGGATCAGCATGAGAATTCAGTGAGGAGATACAAACAATCCCACACTGCTGGTGGGAGCGTCACTGCGGCACCATCCTGAGGCACAATCTCAGTGGAATTAAGAACGCACACACCCTCCCTGCGATCCCTCTCCGAGGTGTACACCCCAAGGAGACTCTCTCCTGAGTCCATAAGGAGCCCATGTGAGCACGTTCCTCACAGGACTGTCTATGGAGGCAGGAAGTGGGAGCTGTGCCGGTGTCTGTTCCTGGAGGAACATATAAGTAAAATGTGCCGTGTGTGCACAATGAAATATGACACGGCAGTCGGAGATAATAAAGCAGATTTACAGAGAGCAAATTGGGTAGATCTCAGAAACTATGTTAGATAGCAAAAGTAAAAACAGGATGAGGTGTACAGCACAATGCCATTCTTTACCTTTAAAAAACAGTGAAAGAAATCTTGCCATTTGCAACAACATGTATGGACCAAAAGGGCATTATGCTAAGTGAAAAAAGTCAGACAAAGACAAATACTCTTATGATTTCGCTTATATGTGAAATCTTAAAAAACAAACAAAAAACAAAAACACAAGCTCATAGATAACAGCGAACAGGTTGGTGGTTGCCAGAGGTGGGGGGAATGGGGGAATGGGGTCAAAAGGTACAAACTTCCAGTTTTAAAATAAGTCATGGGGGTGAAATATATAGCATGGCGACTATGGTTAATAATACTGCATTGTATATTTGAAAGATGTTGAGAGAGTAAACTTAAAATATTCTCATCACAAGAAAAAAAGTTTTTGTAACTATGTATGGTGATGGATGTTAAGTAGTCTCATTATAGTGATCATTTTGCAATGTATACATATATTGAATCATTGTGTTTTACTCCTGAAACTGACATAATATGCATCAATTATACCTCAATAAAAAATAAATTAAAAAAATTAAAACTGAAAGAGCACCACATATTTCAAGGATATACAAATAGCTGTTACAAATGTCATGTCATTTCTGTGCTCAAAACCTTCCACTGGTTTTCCTTTTTATTCAGAGTAGAAGCCAAAGTCTGCATTTACAATGGCCTACAAAGTCCTACAATATTTGTCACTGACCCAGCTACCTCTCAGCCTCCTGTTTCTCTCTCTTCCACTCATTTCACTCTAGCCACTGGCCTCCTAACCATTCTGGCCTCCTAACATACCAGGCAAGACCCTACCCTAGGGCCTTTGCACTGGCTGCCCCCTCTAACTGTACCACTTCTAGCCCAGATGTTCACAGGGTGGCTCCCTTCACTGCATTTGGTGAAATAGCATGTTTGTAGCACGGCCTTCCTGAATCCCCCACATACAACCGCAGTCCATTCCTAACCACACACAATAGACCCCATCACCCTACTCTTCATTTTTCCACAGCACTTGTCACTATTTAAAGTACTATATGTTTTACTTATTTATTTGTTCATGTTTTGTCTCACTTAATAACAATGTAAGCTCCATGAAAACAGGACTTTTTGTATTGTTTTGCTCCTGGCTATATTCCCCGCACTTGCAACTGTGCCTGACACATAGTCAGCCCTGTATTTGTGGAATGGATGAATGTATCTAAATACACATACAAAGCATGGATTGGAAGAGCATTTGTTAAAGACGCTAAAGCCAGTGCCTCCAGTGAGGAAGGGAAATGAGAATAGAGATAAGGATGAAAGGGGAAAATAAACAGCATTGAAAAGGGGCCTGACAGAAAGCAATGGTGCAAACACACCATGACTGAGGGAGGGACTGACTCCACTCTGTGCACTGCAGGTTCAACACAGGATTGTAGGAGATAATGTTGTGAGAGCACCTCGTACAGAGCTTGATAAATGGCAGGCTCTCAGTAGATTTAACATGAGGGGGAACCAGAATCCTGTAATTGCTAGGATATGGAGAGTGCAAAGAAGGAATACCTGCTAGAAAGAGTGAAGAACAAGACGAACCAGGAGAGATGATGGACTCTGAAAAACAAACTGAGGGTTCTAGAGGGGAGGAGGGTAGGGGGATGGGTTAACCTGGTGATGGGTATTAAAGAGGGCACATTCTGCATGGAGCACTGGGTGTTATGAACAAACAATGAATCATGGAACACTACACCAAAACAAATTATGTAATATATGGTGATTAACATAACAATAAAAAATTTAAAAAAAAGAGTGAAGAACAGGGAAGATGGGCACCCCTTTTACTAGTTCTCTCTGAACCCATTTCCTTTTTTCCCAATTCCTCTTTCTCCTTCAGCCCCTCCAACCTTTGGAGGCTCCTGTAGTTGGCACTAAGGATGCTTGTATTGTGTTTCTCTCTGGGGAACCATCCCCAGCCACCTACCTCCCAAAAAAGACACAACAGTGGTTCTTCACATTTGTTGAGTCACAGATGCCTCTGAGGTTGGTCACCTCAAAAAAGGCCATGCACTCTGTTGAAGTCCATCCATGGACCCTAAGCAGGAATCCCAGAGGAGTACCATCTGAATGGCAGGGTCGGAGAGGGGTAATGCTTTAATAATTTCTGTTTCCCCCAACTGTGGTGGTCCTTATGCTCTTCCCACTTATACTGAAGACGAGGGAAAGTGGGCTACAGACAAAGTATGAAGATACCAGAGAAGCAACCCAAAGAACAAAACATCTGGGAATTAAATAGTCATGTTTTATGACTCCAACAGAAGCAGGTAGAACAAACAAATGAACAAGGAAACATAGAGAAGCGAGAGCAAAACGATGATTGGGAATCCTGAGAGAACCTATCACAAATCCAGCTCATAACAACACAGAGAAACATGGTCCTCAAACACCATCTTCAGAAATGCCCTTTCTCCGTGAAATAATCAAGTATTCCAATAGTTTCTATTCAGTCCAGATCTCTGCCCCAGCTATCTGCCCCACCTCAAGTCACCCCCTACCCTCAGACCCATCACCTCCTTCCTAACTCAGCTCCTCGCATCTTGACCACCCCTTCCTGGGATGAGCATTCGGCCTGGGTAAGTACCTGCCCTGCCAGGAATGCCATCCTCACTCCTTCTTTCCAGTCCTGATGCTCTAGCTCTTCACCCTGTTCTACAACCTTTCCCCACTATGTCTAGGAAGACTTTCCTAAGCCATCCTGACCGATCTCCACTTCCAACCATCCTCCACTTCCCGCCAGCACTTACAGCCCAACCTGATGCTCACCTGAAACTAATTTTCCCTTTCTGTCTGCCCGTGTCCTGGGTTTGTCACTTAAATTCCTTGATAATCTAAAAGCTTCCAGAGGGCAGAACCAGGATCCATGTACCTTCTCTTTCTTCTGAATTCTATACTCCCACACCCAAGCCTCACTCCTCAGGGCAAGGATGTGTTCATAATTTCACCAAGCAACCAAAAGAGGCATTTAGGACAGAGAAGATGAATATACAGAGATAGGTGTATTGATTGACTGCTATATCTTGAGATTCCTAGAAGTAGGATTTTTTTTTTTTTTTTGAAGGAGAGAAAGGACCAAACAGAGGTGTAAACAGGAGACTAGAACATGCACCCTCATGTCTTCCAAGGGCATTTCCTGAGGACATTTCCTAATGAGGGCCTTGGGTCTCTGAACCTCTGTGTAATTAGGAAACAGTCTCTCCCAAAAGAAGTGCTTGCTCAGGGGATGTGTTTAAAGAAATGCAGAGAGGGGCCAAGGAACGCGAAGCCAACTTGTATGAATTCCATAATGTCCCCAGCTTCCCCTTCCCTCCTTCTCCTCCCTGTGTTTCTCTCAGTCTCTGAGCTCCTTTCAAATTCCAAAACAAAAGTTTCATCCCAAGTTTCCCAGAAGAACTCCTGTCAAATGGGACAATCCACTAACTAAATCAAAGTCTGTCTTGCTTTCCCAGCCAGCCCCATCCATCCTCCTTTGTCCTGAAGGTCACTGTGTTCACTCCTCTGTCTCTGAGAAGGGTACTGCCCTCACTCTGGACTTTTCCTTTTCAAAACATTTTTCCAAGGCAGTAAGTTCCATTGGTTCCCGTGGCTGGGTTTTTTTTTTTTTTTTAAAGATTTTATTTATTTGACAGAGAGAGACACAGCGAGAGAGGGAACACAAGCAGAGGGAGTGGGAGAGGGAGAAGCAGGCTTCCCGCTGAGCAGGGAGCCCGATGCGGGGCCCGATCCCAGGATCCTGAGATCATGACCTGAGCCGAAGGCAGACGCTCAACGACTGAGCCACCCAGGCGCCCCTGTGGTTGGGTTTTAATACTCCTGTTAATCAGGAAGCTGGCCTTGTGGCTCCTCCTGAATAGCTTCCAATATAGTTTAGATACAGTTGCTTTGCTAGAAGTCTGACAAAAACTTGAGAGGAAGGCTAATGAGGGTGTTAAATAATTATCTGCAAGTTCTCAAAGTTTCAGAGAAATGGAGTAAACCAAACATTTCCAGAGATAGTATCCATCCTCTGGTATCCAAGCACAGCTCCCTCCTGATCCCAAAGTATAAAAATTCTCTCGTCCTTAAAATTTCCAGACTATGAAAACTCCAGTTTCAATCAAACCAGTGGCCCCCAAACAAACAAGTACAAAGCTTTTTGTTTTTTTTTAAAGATTTATTTATTTATTTTGAGAGAGTGAGAATGAGAGAGAGAGAGAGAGAGAGTGCACATGAGAGGAGGGAGGGCCGGAGGGAGAAGCAGGTTTCTCGCTGAGCAGGGAGCCCGATGCGGGACTCGATCCCGGGACTCCAGGATCATGACCTGGGCCGAAGGCAGTCGCTTAACCAACTGAGCCACTCAGGCGCCCCAAAGCCTTTTGAATAGCTGAACTTCCCCAGAGTTTCCAAACTTCTAAATCAAACAGCCCTGCTACTCCGGTAGGAAGCAGTTAGGAACACAAGAGTAGATCCTTTGAGTTCAGAGCGAGCGCTTGAAGTAGTAGTTAAGTGTGGTGCATGTGTACATCAACACTTCCATAGTGGAAATAGTTCAAAATACATACAAAAAAGTGAACAGAGCAGAAAACACCATGAACACTGAGGCTGAGTCTCATATTCAAAGGTAGAAGAAATTGGTTAACAAAACCAAATGAAAAAATAGAATGTTCCTACTTTCTCTTTCTCTTTATGCCTTCTCTAGAGGTCTGTCCAGTCATGTTCCTTCATTTATTCATTCAACAAATACACTGGCCCCATTTATTCGGCACTGTGGATAAAGCAAAGAAAAACACAAAAAATGATTCCATTCAAATTTCTTACATTCCTGTAGTAGGAAGCAAACAATAAACAAATAAGTGATAAGGATATATACTGTGTTGGATTTGCAATAGTGCTGCAGAGAAAAGGAAAGCAAGAAAAGGTTAGGAGGTGCTCAGAGTGGGTGTCGTGATTTTAAAATGGGTGGTCCAACCCAGCCTTACCTTCACTCTGTTGTGGAACCATCATCACCATCCATCTCTAGAACTTGTTCATCTTCCTCAGCTGAAACCCTGTACCTATTAAACAGTAGCTCCCCATCTTCCCTCCTGCAGTCGCTGGCAACCACCACTCTATGTCCTGTCTCTATGAATTTGACTAATCAAAGTACCTCAGAGATGTAGAATCATATAATATTATGATTTCACTTGGCATAATGTCTTCAAGGGTCAACTAGGTTGCAGCAGATTTTAAAATATCCTTCCTCTTTAAGGCTGAATAATATTCTGTTGTGTGTATGTCTCACATCTTGTTTATCTGTTCATCCACTGACAAGCTGAGGGCTGTTGTGGATAATGTCATTATGAATATGGGTTACAAATATCTTTTTGAGTTCCTGCTTTCGATTCCTTCGGATATATACCCAGAAGTGGGATGGCTGGATCATATGGTAAGTGTATACTTAATTTTTTGAGAAATCACCATACTGTTTTCACAGCAGCTGCCCCATTTTACATTCCCACCAGCAATGTGCAAGCGTCCCAATTTCTCCACATCCTCGCTAACACTCGTTGTATTATGTTTATTTAATAGCTACCTAACAGGTGTGAAATGGTACTTAGCTATTTTGGGGGAATAACAAGGAGGCCTGTGGGGCCAGGGCAGAGTAAGAGGGAAGCAGGAGGGGATAAGGTCAGAGAAAAAGCAGGAAGCGAGATCCTTCAAGTTGGGTGTGAGTGTCACAGTGAGGACTTTGGTTGTTACTCTGGGTGTGATGGAGACACTACAAAAAGTGACTGTTTCACATGAGGCCACCCACGGGAGAGTGACATGATGGATTGCTTTGATTGTAACTACTCACTTTCTAGATTAATTCTAGGCAGAACTCAATCAGTTTAATATCAAACAAAAGTCATTTTAGTATCATTCACTATTTTAGGTTATTCCCACCATTATTGTGGATAATCAAGAGCTGGGATGGAGACAAAGGGTGCTTTTTCTGGATCCTGGTGAAATTAAGGACTGCAAAGAAAAGGGTAGACAGGCTCCCAGGAAGGGGAGAGGAACCGTGTGAATCAGGCATTCAACAAGTGTAGAATTAAATAGATGAATCCAGTCCCAAGCCTGAGATGTCTCAGGAAGAACTGTCAGAAATATCTGACATAGGATCCCCAAAGGGAGGCCTGAAAACACATTTCTGTGAGGCAAAGAGTAGCTCTCATGACCTCACTTCCCCTTGAAAAGAGGAATGAAAGATTCTACATCCAAATGAGAAGTCCAAGGAGCTATATACTTTCTCAACACAAATAATCTGGAGAGAATGGCTGCCCAACCACCATTTATAAATGTTAGAAAATACACACTTGTGTGTGTTTGTTGCAGGGGGAGATGTAGGGTAGAGAAGGAGAGAATTATGGTGTTGCCCACACTAGGATAGGTGGAGAGACAGAAATGAGTTTTCACAATGACATTCTTAGGATTCAAATGAGGGTTAGGGAAGGGAAGTATAGTAAAATCTGGAAATCTAAAGAACCAATTTCTCTCAGCAAGAATACAGGCCATGTGCTCCTAGCTTCTGTGTGCTGTGTTTCTTTCCAGCTGAGGACCACCTTATTCATCCTCCACTCTCAACATAGTATGATCACCACCCACCCCCAGGGTAAAGAGACTCCACACTTGCCTTATGTCATAATCCCCATCTCATTTCCCTTCTTTGTGGGCTCTTTACATAAGTCCTGGGTTACCTTTAACCTTCAAACATACATAATAAAAATGGAACTAGAATATAGAAGTCTGCTCTTCCTCCTCTCCTCAAGTAGAAAAGTAATAGACCTCAGTGGCAGTGACAGTCTTAGGTCATTCATCCATGTATTCATTCAATAAATCCTAAGCACCTCCTAAATGCCAGTCCTAGTGCTTAATGCTACAGAGAAAACGGGGAGGAAAAAGATGTGTTCCCTGTCAACATGGCACTCATTGTTGTTAAGAATGTTCTTATATAACATTCCTGCTCAAAATGTGTAACTTGAATTTAATGATAAAAATGATCAGTCTACAAAACAACTTTCCAAAGAACATTGACTCTATGAAACAACCGAACTGTGCTGTTCAGAACTGCCAATGTCAGGGATGACAGGATGAGGAACTGTTGTAGATTAAAGCACAATAAATAGACATCATTGTGAGATGCAAGAACCCTGGATTGCATCTGGATCAGGGAGAAACGTGTTACTTAAAAAAATTGGACAATTAATAAACTTAGAATATGGACCATATTTTACACACACACACACACCCACACACACACACACACATTGGAGAGAGCAAGCAAATGTGCCAAAATTTTAACAGTTGGTCAATACTGGTGAATAATATTTGGGTGTTAATTATACTATTCTTGCAACTTCTGCCGTTTGGATATTTTTCAAACTAAAAAGGTGGGAGGAAAACAAGAATGTCCCATTAGTAAAGGTTATGGTTTCTCCTTCCCTAAATGCCCTTTATAAACAAGCTTGCCATCACTTTTGGTTGGAACCAAATCCTCACCCAGAATGATCTAGCCCCAGATCACGAACTTTAGATCAGAGGAGCGGATGGGAGGTTACAACATCCCTGTCTTTGACTTATAACTAAAGTTACAAGCAAGCAAAAATGCCTGGCAAGAAACCACAATGTTGGCTTATGTTTGTATTGTTATAAAAAGTCCATACTCTTACTATCATTTTGTGGGACTACCACAAAATAATAAACCAGGGCCCTGACTCTAGAGGCCCTGGGAACATGTGCAGAGGCTGGAGGCAGAGAAAAATGGTATCTGGCAATTTGGGGTACGAGGTATATGTGCAAAATTCAGGGATACATGGAAAGAAGGGCGAAACAGAATCAGAATTTGTTGATGTATAAATAATGCACATATTTTATTTCATTTAACCCCCAGAACAGCCCAAAGAAATAAGTATTATCGTTCCACTTTACACACTGAGAGTTCAGACAACTGTCTCAAACTCATATAGCCAGTAAAAAGACGAGCTGGAATTTGACCTTGGTTCTTTTTTACTTCAAAGACCATGTTCTTTCTACTACAGCACCCTACCTTCTAAAGAGTCAAGACTCTAGGGCATGGCTAGTAAAGGAGTATTTAAGCCAGTTCTTACCTTTGTGCTCAGGTCACCCTCTGCTGATGTCTTCCCTTTCCTCCCGAATAGATACTGATGGGCCAGAGCTAAAGTACTGGAATCTTAAATCTGAGTCTTCATCTAAACATTATCTTATTAGAATCCAAACATAATCAGGACCAAAATGTTTCCAGACTATCCTTTTAAATGCCAAGAAATATTCCAAAGCACACCCATATCTACGTCAATAGTTCCCAGATATGATTTTACAGGTAATTGTAATTCCTGCTCATGACTTTTACCCATCTCCTCTTGCTTGGCTTTTAGTTGAAATATAGGGAAATAGATCTCTAGATGCCAAACATAAGTCACTGTCCTGATACTTTTTTCATCATCCTATTTTTTTCATCATTCTATTCCAAATCTTTTCTAGTCACTACCTCATTCTTTTTTTCTTTTATTCATGAGAGACAGAGGGGGAGAGGGGGAGAGGGAGAGAGAGAGAGAGAGAGAGAGAGAGAAGCAGAGGGAGAAGCAGGCTCCCAAGGAGCAGGGAGCCCGATGCGGGACTCGATCCCAGGACCCTGGGATCATGACCTGAGCCAAAGGCAGACGCTTAACCATCTGAGCCACCCAGGCGCCCTAGTCACTACCTCATTCTTAAGAAGAAAAAACCCCATGTTCATGCAGTTAGGGAGTGCTAGAAAAGAAAATGAAACTTTGATTCTCATTGTGGAAAGGAAGATGGGGGTGGGGAAGAGACATTTTCTAAAATGGGAGCCCAATGGCAGGAAGATTGTTGCAATTTCCCTGACAACTTAAATATCTCCAGTTTGGGCTTCTCAAACCTCAGTCATCACCCATGACTTCCTGATGCTGCCAACACGCACCATTAGGAAACACCTGTCCCAAAGGACATCCCCAGATGTAACAAAGGAGGGTAGGAAGGCAGATGGTGCCGGTTTAACAAGGATAGTTTAACAAAACATCTTTTTAAGCTTCCTAATTCCCTTGGCCCTTTGCTCCCTAGACTTGGCTGCCAATCAAGAGCAGACTGGGAATGCTTGCCAGATAATGGCAATGTTCTCTATATCCTTAACCCAGAAAAACCAGTGCCAGAAAAATGTCAGCTGGACAGCCACTCCAAAATATGATAAATTCCTTTTCAGAGCTAAAATAGCAAAGCAATGCTGGTAATAGGACTTCAGCCATGTAAGACTGACCATTCTGGCTTGGTTGTTATTTGCAACCAGAGACATGACCTAGTAGAATACATAAAATGGACATTGGTGTTTCCCATTGTGAACCATGTCTGTGACCAGTTGTCAGATCACAGTGCCTAGAGCATTGTTAATATTTCTCATTACCCATGGATATAAGCACAAAGACCAATGGATATCAAGCATCAGTACAGAAAATGTTGTCTGGTTTTGGATCTCCTTACTATTTGTTTAAAGTTATTAACAAATATGGACTTGAGATAAGAAATAATGAGTATTCTGAACATGCTATTTGAATAGGAAGAACAACAGAGAAGATAAAGGATTGTCTTTCTATTTTAGTTTGAAATGAAGAAAACCCCAAGTATGTCCAGAAACAATGGGACTGACCACTTACTCCTACTATTAACCTTTTCTGTCGCTCCTGCTTCAACAAGACAAATCTTTCCCCACACATGTACATCTTGCTGGCGTTAACATCAGCGCTCACAGAGACTGTCCCTCTCTGCCTAGAACACTCTTTCCAAATCCTGTTCAACAAGACCCTCCTTCCCCAAGCTTCTCTGGCCACAACTTCGGAGAAGTATATGCTCTCTCCAGTATGCTCCCTTACTCCCTTCTCTCCCCTCATTAATGTGCAGTGGTATAACTCCCTGGCTTTGTACTTTGCCCTGGGAGAACACCCAGTTAGGGAAGAGAGTAGGAGTAGCAGGTGGTGAGGTGGACTGAGGAGCAGAGCTTCTGTCTCATACTGCTTTTCAGCTTGCCTTTCCTTCCCCAGCTGAAGCCTGGTATGCAAAGAGTTAACTGGCCACAGCCAAAGAAGTACGCCTAGGATCTACACCCAGTTTGGCAATGTCAGAGATCTGACACAATAACCAAGGTCCAAATCTCTTTCATCACAACAAAGTGAAAGTAGAGAGGAAGTAGCCTAAGTCAGCTGATTGTGATTTCCTCCAGTGTCATCCCCTTGATGTGCAACTACTGAACATATGCACAACACTGAGTTTTATTACTTTCACTGCTTTACTTTATTTGGAAAATAAGCCATCTAATGCTTTGGCATTAGGCAACATGACATGAGACTCAAACTGCAATAATGACATGTAAAGCTAGCTTGCGGAATGGAGGAGTGTTAATAGTCAACAGATTGAATGGTGTGTAGAATAGGATTTCACTTGTTTCAGGAGGATGAAGAAGTATCCATGAAATGCCCATTTATAGTATAAGCTCTCAAAAAAAACAGAATTTTCTGTATTTGCTACCATTTTTCCTGTATGGTCCGTAAATAACCACAGATATGTTCAGTGTACTTTGTGTTGGGTCTAAAATGAGAAATCTGATGGTCCCTCAAGTAGAAACCACAAAAAGTTTCTAACTGGGAAAGATTGGATTCAATCTATTAAAGGTGATTTCAACTAAGTGTAAATGAATGCAAAGGCAAATTCCAAATTAGAAAATTCAGGCACCACAGTGATTCTTTTGCAAAAGAACTCAAGCAAAAACAAAATTTTTCTTCCCCCTAAATTATCAACACCACCATCATTACCCCCAAATCATCACTCACTCACTTAGTTACACACAGTGCAAGACAATGGTGGCAGAGAATTCCCCTCTCTGGGAACATACAATTAAGGGCATTTTGTGAACACCTGCCCTACCAAAATAGATAAAAGAAACATGAACTATGAATGTGGAAGGATATTCCTAAGTAAGAAATGAACAGTCAGGGCAAGGGCATGTCAAGATCCCAGATGGCTTCCTAGTTGATGGAAGGTAAGAGCAGTAAGGACCTCAGTTTCTGGTGTTGACAGAACTAGCGAGAATCTTCTGTGCACTGTGGGTCAGCCTGAGAAGTCTGCATGGAAGAGGGGGGAATTACCCCATCTTGGCATTGTATATAACTGTTTCCCAGGAAAACATCAGTTCAAGCTACATCTTCAGCTTTGGCCATGATCCAATAAATAGAGCCTCTTTTAGGCCTTCCTTCCATGCCCTCCACCAAAAACACAAACTCCACCACACCTTGAACCATAAATCCAGTTTGCCCAGCTAGACAGATCCAGGTAAATATATGCTACAGATATTGATACAGATCTAGATATTAAGATATAATATAAATAATAATAATAATTCTCAGCTTTGGTCTGTGCAGAAAAGGAAAAGAAAGAGAAACCATTGCAGGAGTAATAAATGTGTAACTTCTCCCCTAGGGGAAAGAGAAGGAAAGGTCACATAGCTTCCCTGAAAGGTTGGAAAGAAGGCTGAAGCAACCAACTTCAGCTCATACTAAAGAAAATAAATATCCCAAATTATCTCCCAGGAGTCTTCTGAGAACAACTTTACCAAATGGATCACTTACCAGGCATCGTCCCTTCTATGGTCTTCCTTTGTACTGTATTCTGTTTGCCTGTTACTTGCAAGAAGCCGTTGTCTCCCTTTCTAAAATAAAACCTCCTCAAGGTAGAACCTGCTTCATGTTTCTCAATGAGGATAGAAACCCTAATTCTGCAAGTAAATATTACTAGGTGCAACCAAGACTTGAAGGCATGGCAGCCCCCCCACCAACTGCTCATTGGACCCAAGGGCCTTTCGAATTAAAGAGTTGCAAATATGTTTTGTGATAACAGCAAACTGCCTCTTAGAGACCCAGTGTTTTAAGACCAGTAGGAAGCCACACCCCAGGGGAACTTGGTAATCTTTCCTCCTACAGCGTGACCTGGCGTATAATCCATCCCCACAACAGCTTTTTTAAAATTAGATAAGAAAGGAAAGGAGATACCTTTAGCAGCTGTAAAAATAGATATCTCGCTCCTTGAGCACGGAGGAACAAGATTCTCAAATCCTCTATCCTGATGGTGGACCACTTTATCAAACTGTCCACACCAATGCTCTCCCTAAGAGTATAAAATAAAGAGACTTTCAGATCTCAAGTGAGAAAGCATGGGAAAACATGAAGGAGGCAACAAAGCCAGTTGGAAGAATCTTCATTCATTCAAAGAACATGTATAAGTAAGCATACTGTGTGCTGGGGCCTGTGGGAAAGGAAAAAGTGAAGAAAGCAAGCTCTGCAGCAGGTCATAAGGGAAAGGCCAGGAAGGACAGCAAGGCAAACAGGTAGGAAGGAACTGGAGGAGAAGCACCAAGGAATAACCTCCCTTAACTCATATTTTCTTCAGCAGAGTTGAGAACCTCTGGTCTGAAGGAGAACAGAGTGGAGGTCTCCAAATCACTCTGATCCCAGCAAATTTACCTGCCCTTCCTAAACTTTCAAGGCCTCTGGTCTGCATCCCCAATCCAAAGACTAGCTCTGGTTCCAAGAAATACACTCTGCTCAAATGCCAACGGCTGCCACAGCCAGTGGCACTCCAAGCCCAGCCTTCTTCTACTCTGGCTCTGTCTCAGCTTTCTTGCCAACTCTATAAACACAAGAAATCACTTACCAATGGGCTTTTTTGGTCTCAGAGGAGAAAGACTTGAGAAGAAAGTGCAAGCCAAACCCAGGGACAGGTAAGGAACTTGGCCAAAGAGTCAGGACTTGGAGTGGAGCTCAGCTGGGCCCTCGGGGAGTTGGAGCCCTTGGGAAGCCAGGCCCTCTGGGAGGCGGGGCCCTTGGGAGGTAGGGTCCTAGCAAGGCTGAGCCTCAGAGAGTTGGGGCAATTGGGAGGCAGATACATGAGAAGGGTGGGGAAGGGTGAAGGAGGTGTTTAGCTAGACTCCTAGGATAAAGCTGAGGTGGGCAATGGAAGACTAAGGCTCTGCATGGGTGAGGAGGTGGACTGAGGGCTTAAATGGGACTTTTCCGGAGACTTTGTTGGCAGCAAAATGTGAATTTAGAGGTAGACAAGCTTTCTAGGGTCCTGTGTATGAAGGAGTTCCTGGCTGGCAAGAGGAGAGTGTGGGGAGCCAGGTGGAGCCCAGCCTGTGCTGATTTGGAGGCCAGTCCCAGGTCCAGCTAAAGCGACTACTCAGCAGTCCTGTAAACAAAGACAGAAGCACCCTTCCCTCCCCGCCCCCGCCCCCCGCCAACCGCCTCTCCAAGAATCTTCTACTAAATTCCTCTACCACCGCCATCCATCCCAGCCTTCTCACCCACTTTTCCTGTAACTCCAGGAATAAAACCAAAAAGGTTCTGGCTTAAACTTCACCAGGAGGATTCCTGAGACAGTCATTCAGCGTTCATAGCATACTCTAACTGAATATACATTGAGCAGTCTGCTGGGGGAAGTAACGAAGAAGATAGAGTCACTTCTTAGAGAACTTCCTGTTCCAGATATTCAAAATGTAGTACTCACAAGACCCTGAAGCAGTGACCAAAGGAAGGTGCCTGCTCCTTTCAGGACCATTAATCTTCAAACAGAGGCAAGACTTCTCAGAACTGGAGAAGGTGGGGTCTACTTAGAGACCCAGGGTTGAATCCACAAGTGATGGGCCCAAGAAGCCATTGGTCTCAAGGAAAAGGGGCATCACTGCTTCTACCTGATAGTGCTGAGAGTCCTTTAAACCCAAAACAGGTTCCTTAAAGACAGGTGGAGGTGGAGGGAGAGGAGAGAGGGGTAGCAGCAGGTCCCTAAAGGGACAGAGTCTTTACTAACTATACTAAGACAAAGCATTGAACTTGGAACAGAAAGAATTGCCCCAGATCTCAGGAAGACCCTTCGCCTGAGGAACACCTACAAATCACACCGACCCTGCCCTAACACATCTCCACTAAGCATGGACCAAGATCCAGGTGTTATGCTCGGGAGTGGACAGTGGCCCAGCCAAGACTACAGAGCCAGAATTCCTAGAGGCAAAGGAGACAGGCAGGATTGGCTGGATGGGTGTCACGACAGGACAGTAGGGAAGGGGCATCTGGGTGTTCGATCTGTGTCTGTTCCAACAGTCCTAGGCTGTCTCCGCTGCCTCAAGCTGGGATTTCCCCAGATGTGCATCTGTTGAGGGCAAAAAGGGTAGGTTCAGGGGAGGGTCTGTCTATCCCTGCATCTGGTCCCCAGAGCATTCTGCTCCCCCTTCTCCCTGTGCTATTCACTGCCTGCTGGGTAGAGGGTAGGAGGCTGGGGACAACGTCAGGGCCCCCAGTCACCAGGTGATGAAGAGAACTGGCCCAGGGCTGGGGGATGCAGAGTAGGGACCGTAAGTCTCTCCTGGAGGAGGGGGCACAGATGGGGGACCTGGCAGTTAGAGTCCATCTAGGTGATTTTATATGAAGTATCTGAACCTTGAGGGGTGGGAAAATGGAAGAGGGGGGCAGAGACAGGGGGAGAGGCTTAGAGACACAGAGATAAGAGAAGCAGGGAGAGAGCCAAGAGGGTGGGCAGAGAGGGACCAGGGAAGGGGGAGGCAGCACAGGAGACAGACAGGAGGAGATGCAGGGGAGACACTGAAAGGCTCCCAGGGTGAGACTCACACAGATGTGATGGGAAGAGAGACTCTCAGACACTGAGGGAGGGACAGCCAGAACGGAGAGCTGAGGGCAGACCCAGTCCTGGGACATCTCAGACCACAGAATATCTGGAGTCAAAGAGACAGACAGACAGGCCCACAGACAGACAGATGTGCTGACAGAGATGAAGGTGAAGGAGGCCAAGATGGCAGGGAGAGGGGTGCCTGGGTGGCTCAGGTAAGTGTCTGCCTTCAGCTCAGGTCATGGTCTCCCCGGTCCTGGGATCAAGTCCCGCATCGGGCTCCGTGCTCAGCAGGGAGCCTGCTTCTCTCTCTCTCTCTCTCTCTCTCTCTCTCCCCCGCTGCCCCTCCCCACTGCTCATTCTCTCTCTCAAATAAATAAATAAAGTCTTAAAAAAAAAAAAAAAAAAAAGGCAGGGAGAAGCCAGGGCTGCAGGGAGGAGGGGAAGGGAGCAGACAGAGAGAGAGAAGGAGGCAGGTGTGCAGCAGGAGGGGGAGCCAGGCCAGGGAGGGGGCTGCATATTGGCTCCAGGAGCCTCTTCCCTCTCACCTGGCTCCTGCTGAGCCTGGGCCCCTCTCAGGAGCTGCAGCTGCTCGATGGGCCCAGAAAGCTGAGAGGGCGAGGCTGCTGCCAGGGCTGCCCCAGGCTCCCTCCCAGTGCCCACCTGGGGTCCCAGAGGCTCCAAATGGGTAAGGACACTGCCTCCCCTTCCCTCCCCCAACAATGCTGCCATCACAAGAGGCCTGAGCTCAGCCCTGATTTCTCAGAGGTCACGCAGCCTGGCAGACCCAGTGCAGGGGAGTGGGGGCCAAGGAGGAAGAGAAACTGAGGCAGTCAGGCAAGGGGGGCTGGTAAGGTCTGGAGAAGGTGCTGGGACAGACTGGTTAGGGATCCCATGGAGGAGAGGGAGGAGAGGTTCAGGCCTGGGACTGGGTCTGCATTGAGAGCTGAAGAAGCACCACACAGTATGAACAAAATAACCTACTAGTGACTGTCCATTAATTGGGGGTCAAGAGTGTAGACACGTTCTGAGCAGTCAGGATCAATGTCTTCAAGCAGATCCTCACTAAAGGGCCCCACAAATACACATATGACACCCACAAAAGGAGAAACTGAGGCAGACAATAGCGACCTCGAGGCCAGTGTACATGCTTGAATCTAGGTTTTAAGGGACAAGTGATGAAGGAATCAGCCAAGTGTGTGAAGATGTAAGAATTAACCTGGCAAGCTGGACCCTGCTTTTTCTACAGGCTTTCTTGGGGCTCTGAAAGCTCTACAGGCTTTCTTCGAGCTCCTCTCAGGGCCAGGGGAGGCCCTAAGAACATTAAATCAAGCAATCTAAAGCGAAATTGTTCTCTTGGCCCCCTTCCCTGCAGGGTCCCAGAGGCCACATATCTGGTTACAGCTAGAGCCCAAGGAGTTTCATTAGTAACAGGAGGGAAGGTTGACAGGGAACCAGAGAAAGTCCAGCAGAGAAAACCAGGGAGCAAAACACACCGGGTCATTCCACCTGCATGGATATAAAGTGTAATAAAGTTCAGAATGTCCAGGGCTTCCTAGTAATTAAAGCCAGGAGCTTGGTACTTAAATTTCTTCTTCAAGTTCTACCCTTTACCTTCTTCCTCCCCCATAGACACACATTTTTTTATGAAACACTTTGAACCAGATCCTGGACTTTAGATAGTGCCTCCACTAAAGAGATGGACTTAATTTCAGCAAAAGAAATTTAGACAACACTTAAAAAGGACTTCCTTAGAGCTATGGTTGGTAAATGCTAGAACTAGAGAAACATACACACACACACACACACACACACACACACGCACACACAGACACGCACACAGAGGACATGCTCACTTGGGCGCACACGTCTCCAGACAACTGTGCACATACACATCACTGCCTAACACATCTCAGGGCTCCCTCCAGTGGCCTCAATTCCAATGCCAGCAACTTCAGAACCCCCAGCCTGGCTCTGAACATCTGCCTCCCTCCCTGCCCCTTCCTGCTGGTTCCCCAATCCAGCTGTTTATTCCAGGCCAGCACAGCTGGCTCCTGCCTGGCTTAGGGTTGGCTCATCCTGCTTCAGAAGCAACAGAGGGGGGTTCTCTTCCTCTTCTCCTCCTCCATTCCCCGCCCTGCTGGGTTTCTCCTTCTACACCACTCATGACTCCCCTCCTCCGGGCAGCCTACCCTGATGAACTAACCAGCTCTGATTCTGAATTTGCCCTAGTCCTTTGCACTTGTGGGTCTGTGCTGGGTGAGTGTCACCGGGTTACTGTGCATATGAGTGGGCAGGGAGGGGACTGTCAGCTCCCCAAGGGCAGGACCCCTCGACCAAGTATTTCAGGCCATGCCAGGCCTCCCCCTCCAGCACCAGGCTGGGGATGATCCTGGGAGCACGGCCACCTGGTTGTAACAGAAACACAGAAAAATGACACTGGGGCTCCAGCAGCCACCAGGAATGTCCCCTTCGGTCACACGTTGCAAGTGTCTCCTTCACAATGACCCTTCAGAGCCGTGTGAGAGGAGGCGCGTCCTCCACTGTGTCTGCCCACATCCACCTGGTTTTCCACTGGAAATACTGTTTCCCCGCTGGGTCCTCACCTTCTTCTCCAGCCTCAGAGAACATTGGGCAATTCTCAACACTGAGACCCGCCCTAAAGGACACCCATGTGTCCCTGGTGAGGAGGCTCAGAACGGCCCTGCAGGCTGGGAATATGTCCTGGTATAGAGTTATCACCTGACATTCTATTATTGAAATGTTGTGTGTCACAGAAATAACCAGATTTCCTGACAACTGCATTATAGTGAATTCTTACCATGTCCATTTTTGAGTCTTCTGTTATTTATATTTACTGTTGTGAGGCTCTGACAAAATGTGTTTCCTCTTCGAGGAGATTCATGGAAAGGACTTTTGACAAATACAGGGTTTTGATATCTTTAAAATCATAAAACTAAACTGGGTAAGATTTTCTGGAACTAATGGAAAAGCTGCATTCAAACAGAACGAGAATTAGGAACATGGGGCTGAATAAATCGAGGAAGATGGTTATAGTTTTTGTGACCTTGTTTGAAATGTTGCTGGTTCTCTATGTTGGCTCTATCAGATTTAAATAGACTTTCTCTTAAGATACCCATGACTTATAGAAACATGATAAAATATTCTCTTGTGAACAAATTGAAACCTTTAACATTTTTCTCCACCTGAACGCTCCAAATTCGGAAACTGTCCGTGAGTATTCTTTCTTTTATGACAATTGCATTTGTTTCCAGAAGTTCAGTAAGAATCTGTTCTCCTTGTAACAGGACACCAGTGGAAACATTTGTTACTTTACCAAGGCTCATGACTGGAATGTCATATTTGAGAGAGACAAGCATAGACTCAGATAGACTAGACAGCGTTAAGGAACTAAGGTTACTTTAGAGAGTCAATAAAGCCCCTTGGAAAAGTTGGCCAGATCCCTTGCTTACAGAGTGCCCAGCAGCCTTACCAGGTGGGTAAAGAATGTCACTTCCTGCCAAGTGCAGGAAACCTCAGGATATTTGGGGGACGTGGAGAAGAGGAATTCACACAAATCTACAGGTATTGAAGGCAAGTCTGATGGCAGGTTTGGCTTCTGGCCTCTTTGTTAAAAGTTCAGTCTAGAGATTCCTTCTGAAAGGTTCCAGTGAAGCAAGTTTGAAAGAATCTATAAGGTCTATCGCTATTCTTGCTGGGCTTATTTAAATAATTAGGCCAGCTTTGTTAAAATTGGGCTTGTTTTTCAAATGAGGTCTCAATTTGGCTTTCTTTGGAAATGAGGGTGATTTTAGAGAGAAAAGTTATGTTTCAAACACACTTTTGTGGATGTTAAATTCTAGTTCTGCTTAACTGTCTTTGAATGTTTGCTGTTTGCCTAAGCTAGACAATTTGAGGTAAACTTCAGAGAAATTGCCATAATAGTTCATGTGCAGGCAATTTTCATGCTTGTCACTCTGTGGGGATAATAATGGGACCCCATGGGCATATGATTACTTGAACAACATAAAAATAGGTTGGATTCCCTGACAATTATGTGATTCGACTATCACCTTTAATAGGTCTATGCGACTGGGATAACAAAATCGGTTCTTAAAAGCCCGAGTGTACCCCACTCCATGGGGTTAACTGTGAACTTGTGGAAGGAGTGGATGCCCCACTTTCCTTATGACTGGAGAGAGGATGCACTTGGGGACACCCATGTCCCCAAACGGATCTTCTCCCACTTGCCAATGATTCCTCATAATTAGGATATTGTTAAGTCTACATATCAGGTAAAGAGGGCTTGTTGACCCCTTAATCCAAGCAATTTTATTTAAGTCTCTGTCACTTGCATCTCACCCCATCCATTAGGGAAAATGGGTCAGGAAGCACTGAGCCACTTTGTCAGTGTCTATTAGGTTCATCCTGATGTCTGACCACCATGCCTCTTGCTGTGTCCAAAACCCACTTCCTCATAGATGCTGCCCTTAAAGCTCATCCTCACATCTCCTCAAGGTTGGAATCATAGATAAAGAAGGTTGAGAGGAAAACAAGCAAACTGACATAGAAAGAAGGCAGGAAGAACTGACCAGGCAGGGGGTAGAGATGAGTGAAAATGTTGGGAGGGAGGGAGAGACAGGTTGCAGGAGGAGCATCAAAAGACTGAAGAAGCACAAGTACAGGGAGTGAAATGTATAGAACATTATCCCCAACTCCACCAAGGTCAAGGCCTTCATGAGAAGGGGAACCATTAGTCTTGAACTTGGGACTGACCAAAACATGTCCCAACAGGAAGCAGGGTCAGGAAAGGGTGAGTGGATGTAAAAGTGCCAGGTACCAGTCTCAGATTCCTGTTACCCACTCCCAAGCCTTTTCTAATGTGACCACTGATCTGCAAGACCCAGAAGCTAATGCTACCAACTTGTGGCTGGAGGAGGGGGCAGGAAATTAGCCAAAAGAAGGCCCTGGTAATGAAAGACCTAGCTGAGGCTGTTGAGACACTGGTGGATGGCCTGCTCCTCACAGCCTGGGTTGTCTTCAACCTTGGAGCAGGGATCCAGGAATGACTGCGGCAGAGGGTAGGGGTCTCGAAAGTCACTCAGGGGATATCTCCCCCAACCAGAAGCCCAAAAGCCCTGACTATCTCCCCCAAGGAGAACAGAGCCCAGAACCCGTTGAGGTGGGAGGTGAGAGGGAGTCTCTGTGACAGCAATTAGCCTCTCTCTTTGTGAACTTCTGTCTCCATCTCTTCCCCAGCTCCTCACATCCTGGGGCTTTATTTCAGAGGCCTCTGTCTTGATCTGTCTCCAAGTCTCTAGCAAGATCAAAGCTCATAACTCCTGCTCTGCTTGCCAAATCCTCAGCTGGAGAAGAGGGAGCAGGGTCCATCCTGAGGCAAGGGGAGGGCCCTGACTTCCCCTCTTTCCCAAGGCAGCAGGGAGATTGGGAAGTTGGACCAAAGAGAAACCAATCCTAAAGTTGGGTTGACAAACACACCCACTAGTGGAATGGCTGTTCTTCTCATTCTGTGACTGATTTTATTATTATTGCTCTTCAGATTAAAATTGAATTAGGGGCGCCTGGGTGCCTCAGTTGTTAAGCATCTGCCATCAGCTCTGGTCATGATCCCAGGGTCCTGGGATCGAGCCCCGCATCGGGCTCCCTGCTCAGCGGGAAGCCTGCTTCTCTCTCTCCCACTCCCCCTGCTTGTGTTCCTCTCTCACTGTGTCTCTCTCTGTCAAATAAATAAATAAATCTTAAAAAAAATAAAATTCAGTTAAGTCGGGATCATAGTAGGGTAAATATATGACAGTGACCATAAAGGCCTTTCCTATCCTCCCTATCAAAAGAACATTCCCTGTTATTTTTTTTATCACAAGACCCTGTTTATTTCCTTTCATGTTCATCACACTGTGATTTTTTGAACTCCTTTTCCTTCCTTATTGTCTATTTCCCAGTAGGAAAATTTCTATATTTGAATGATAGAAAGAATGAATGATGAATAAACATATTATATGGGAATAAATCTACTGGTTGGGTAAAAATTTCCTAATAATATGATTATACCTGAAAGTATTATGACCAGACCCATACTAACAATATCCTTAATCAATATTCATAATGCACCTACTTCTACATCTCTACCCATGGCCTCTTTCCCGATAACTGTATACCTTACATGAAAGTTATTTAACAATTCTTAGGCTCTGTGTTGTGCCCGGAAGAGAGAATATAAAAGTATACAGGGCACAGTCTCTCCACTCCAAAAGCTTAGAGTTGAGTAAGGGACAAGGAAGACACAGGGTAACTATAACCGAAGACAGCGTGTGGAGAGATAACTACGGTAGATTGACACAAAGGAGTAAAGGTGGTCGAAGGAAATAAATTGCTTCTGATGCTAGTTATCCAGGAAGGTGTATGCAAGAAGTAACATTTAAATTTGGACTATGATGATTGTGGAGGATTTCAGTAGTCAGAGATTGGGAGGATGGAATTCCAAGGAAAAGACATAGTTACTGGGAAGGATTTCTTGACTTTGGGCATCATTTGATGTTGAACTTCTGATCATCATGAAAGAGTGAAATGCAAGGACCATGAAATTCAAGGTAAAACTGCAGAAGCTGGAAGCTTTCTATAGGGAAGACAAGGCCAGGACCTGGGTCCCAGCGTCCATTTATCCCCCCTTCTCTTGCACCTGATCTTATTGAAGGTCTGTATGGTTCAAATGGAACAGGGTACCAATTATGCCTCTATCTATATGTCTCTCATCTCCATTCTCCCTCCATTGAGTTCCTTATTAACAATGAAAGGATTTCTTAATCTCATTACTGAGAAGAGCACAAAGCACAGAAAAGCATATACCACACAAATTAAGTTGGGTAATTTGCATACCTGAGGGAACGAGAGAAAACCTTCCTCCTTCCATCTCCATAGTCAATTTTCCTTGCTCTTTAGACACTATATGTCAATAAATATCTATATTTCCTCCTTCACTGGACAAGAGAGGCTATTAAATGTCAGATGTAAAGTTTGTCATAAAAATCCCTCATAAAACAGTCTCCCAAGCACTGGCATTGGAAGGTGGAGGAAGGAGTTCCTGTGCTTTGTCTGCCTTCCAACCATGTTCAGGTCATCCTGCCTCCTGCTTCCAGGAGCTTTGCTTCAGGTTTTCTAAAGAAGGAAACAGAGACATTCAGCTCCTCTTACCATCCTTACTTCTGTCAAAGCTCGTTGCTTTCTATGAAGTTAGTTTCACAAATCACCCATTTCTCACAATCTCAATCCACATTCCTTAATTAATATAACTTTTAATTCTCCTCTTTCCGGGATGGCTCAAATAGAAAGTCCCATTTGAAAGCGAAGATGTAAATAAAATAGCTTCTTTTAGTACTTTTCATCAGGGAGTTCTAGGAGAGGGGAGGTGGTTACATGGGTGGTGTACATACAAGGGTGGCTATGTATTAGGCTAGAAAGAAAAGTCAAGAGGGGATTGTTTTTTGGCCGCTGTTTCTCTGAAAACCTCTCCTGACCATAGCAGATTTATAGGGGCTCCAAAGCAGCCCAGCCTCTTAGCCATGAACTTCCCAGAAAGAAACTCACTGAGGTTCCCTTGAAAGTAGATGAAAAGTTAATAACAGGATTTAGTATAAACACACAAACCAGGGCCAAGGAAGGAAGGCAGCTAGTTTCTTATAGCTGCCTGAACTCCTTCAGGATTTGTGCATGCGCACACACACACACACACACACACACACACACACACACACACACACACACAGGCACACACATCATACCTAACAAACACAGTCATATTTATAGACCTACCAAGGAAAATGTACCCCATTCCTTGGTGCTTATTTCCACTGAACTTCAATGACATATGTCCATATATCTGGCACACACACATGACTTTCAATGAGGTGCTTTATCAGTATAATACATCCAGCCTCTCCCCTTTCCAAGCTCCTGACTGCAGGGTGGGGCACAGTGAAGGTGAGAGAATGTCTGAGTATAAGCTTGCATGTGTCACTAAGTGTGACTCTGACTACATGCCCCAAACAATAGAAATTGTTTATTCATTATTCACTATTTGGAATTATCCATTGTCTTTCAATTACCTCTATGCCATCAAGTTTCAATGATCATCTATCCCTCACTGAGTGGCTACTCTGTGCAGAGAACAGCTCAGGGAGGGGTTACCAGCACGAGCTTTGCTCAAACTTGGTACAAATCTTAGCTTCAGTATTCACTTGGCACAAATTACTTCACTGCACTTTGCACCTCTCTGAGCCTCAGTTTCAGCTTTTGTAAAGTGAGCATAACGATACTCAACTCCTACAACTTTTGTATTAAATAGGTGATTTTGTAAAGTGCTTGGAACAAAGCAGAAGGCATAGTACTCAGTAAATGGTAGCTATTATTTTCATCACCACTCTGTGGGCATTGGAGATATAAAGAAGTAATATATAAAAGAGATGTTCTATTCCCTTAGGAGGTTTTTTAAATCTCATCCATGAGATAATATAAATACATGGAAAGATGGAAACCTAAAATTCTTCTTTAAGCCCTAACATGCAACTTATTCTCCTAAATCTGAGACCCGATTACAATTTTTAGCTGATTTCAATGCTCTAATGTTTTTTCTTTTGTCATTCATCATCCCTATGCTTCACCACCTTATATACACCACACGTCCACCCCACTCTTTCACTTAACAAGTTGACTAGAGATTTCTTGGGATAACAAAGATTTTGAGAGCTCATTGTGTACATTTCCCTGTTTCTGGGCAGGAGCCCATCTGAGGCATTCCACAGCCAAGTGAGACAGCCATGCGCACAGCCAGAGAGCCTGCACCCTCCCATGTCCCCCATTACCTTGCTAATCTCAGAATCTCAATCTGTTTTCCTTCAATATTGGCCTGTCTTTATCACTCATTCTGATTGGGGAACAGGTACACTAACCTACATCATCTAACATCTAACTACATCAAAAGTGTAAGAAAATTCTCAAATGTCCACCTGGTAACATTGTTCCACTGCCTATCACTCCAGGTCTCTGGAATTATATAGTTCATTATCAACCCATGAAGAATCATTAAAAGATCCCTTAAAAAGCATTAATTTGGTCCCTGTCAGTGTATAACTGCTCATGCAGTCATCTGGTCTCTCCTTAAAGCTTTTGAAAGATGAAAGTATCCTAATTTCCAGGACAGATACTAAGGAACTCCTACTTCAATCCCCCAACCTCCAGAGCCTCCTCAATTAGTATCATCACATTATCACTCATTTGATTAGGGGACAGTACAACCCTGAGTCGGGGCATGACTATTATGACCTCCCCAGTCCCTTTAAGGCCATCATATGAAGAAGGGGTAAGAGAATGGGCAGCAGTCTCCAACCATGAAACTCTTGTCCCAGGGGAGCCTTTGAAGACCAAGTAGGCTCCTGGGAGGGCACAACAGGCAGTGTCCCAAAGTGGGCAGAGTGCCAAAACCTGCCATAGTGAGCAGTATGGGAGGCCTGGAGACAAGAAGGAAGCCAATGCCCATACTTCTCCCTCTTCCCCAAATTCAACTCCCCCAGCCGAGGCTCATCCTCTTGTACTCCGAATTCCAAAGTTTTCAGACCTTCCATAGTGTCCCTCTGAGGCCAGACACCTATCATTGATCACCTCAGGCCAGTGCTTCTCAAACATGAAAGAACATACAAATCACTTGGGAGCCTGCTAAAAATGCAGATTCTGATTCAGTAGGTCTGGGTTGGGTCCTAAGGATTTGCATTTCTACAAGCTCCCAGGTAACACCCATGCTGCTAGAGCAAGGATCTAGATGATACAGCAGTTGCTACAATGGATTTGCATTTCTACAATGTCTCCCAGGAAGAGTCTATCTGTCCACATCCTTCTGTCTGTCTATCCTCCAGATGGCTGTGAGAATCACATCTCATCCCTTCTTGATTCAGGAATCTCATTCCATGGCACAATACACAATACAAACCTGGCTCATAAATTCCCTTCAAATGTGAAAAAACACATCCCTCACAAGAGTCTCATTCTTTCAGGACTCTTAAAGGTCCATATGCCTAGAATTACTGTCCCATTTCTCTTCCAACTCACCTCTCTTTTATTTCCCCAATCGCGCCACAAGCATCCTCCTCCAGGAAGTGTCCCTTGACTAATACCTCTTTCTCAGTTTCTGTGCACACGTTTCCTTCCAAAGTAATGATGCCTTAATCCCTATCCAGTTATTAATTCCTTCTATGTCAGTCCATTTCCCTCCCCACTTGGGGTGTACGTTCTCTCTTACCAAGATATCTTAGATGCTCTCACAAGGTTTTTGCACCAGTCCTTCAAAGAAGCAACTAAAGGAGCATGTAAACATATGAGTAATCCTGCCTCTATCAGGCTTCCTTGGAGTCACCTACTCCCTGTTGGGAAAATAAGAAATTCCGCGAGTAAGAAAGTAGCTTCCTAGCCCTCCCTCCTAGGGCAGGCCCCATGCATAAATACAACAGAAAAAACACCGGCCCTTCTATTCCAACCATAGACTGCATCAAGAAAGATGCTTGTCGTGCCCACACTGGAGCCAGTCTTAACCTTCTGGGGTTCCCTGGAGTCAGAGCAAGTTGGGCCTTCTATCAATTTCACTACTTCTGGCCCCTCCCCATATTCCGTGGGAAGAGATGGAGCAGGGCCAGTAGAGGTCATGTCAGGTATTCTTCTGCCCCAGGTCTGTATTTTTCCCGTTGCTCTTTGAATGAACAACACTGTTCTTAATGTTGGGTCTAGAGGAAGGAGAGAACCTACTCCTTGCTTTGAGCAAGATTCCACTCTGATGGAACAGACAGGACAGTCACCAGAACTCAGGCAACGCCACACAAAGGCAAAACTTGGCAATAGCTCGGTACAGGTCTAGAGGCAGCTCTAGATTTAGTTCTGGATGGAGAGAAATGCTGTTTGTCAAGGAAGTTCCCCAGAAGATAGTTTTAAAGGAATAACATAGCCCTAGCCTGAAAGGAAGGAGAATTTTCAGTACCAGTGAAATGTGTAAGGCTCAATTCAATTGAACATGAATTTATTAAATGCTCATTATGTGCCTGGCCCCAGCTGGATGCTCTCAGCAGTAAACAAGGCACACTCCTTACCTATGATTTACAATCATAAAGAAAATAAAGATACATAGATAACCGTGATATTTCATTTTTAAAATTTCAGCTTTATTGAGGTATAACTGACATATAAAATTATAAGATATTTAATGAGTACATTGTGGTAATTTGATATACACATACATTGTGAAATGATTCACTCTGATTTCCCCACTGGGAAAGGATTAATGGATGGTATTTTAATCTAAATGTCTCATTAAATGAAAGTAAATGTGCAAAGCGCACCTTTGTTTCCTTCACTTAATCTTTACATTCTCAAGGTCGTCAGCTGGAGCTTTGGTTTTCAATTGTGTTCCCTGGACCAGCATATCCGCCTTACCTGGGAACTTGTTAGAAGTACAAGTTCTGGGCGCCACGCTGACCTACTGAACTCCAAAGGCTGGGGGTGGGGCCCAGCAATCTGTTTTCACAAGCTCTCCAGGTGAGGTGGCACCTGCTGAAATTTGAGCACCACTGAGCAGAGTAGTATTCCTGGCCTCTGTCTTCACATCCCCCTTCACTGTGACTTTGATTAGTGAGTTAAAGAGACAGCAACGAGCATACCCAGCTCAGCCGCTTTCACTTTTTTGTTGGGTTTCTTTTTTTATCCAGCATCAACTTAACCACAGGACACTTGATATATCTAAAAAAGTGTTACTATCCAAAGTATATAAAGAACTATACAACTCAACACCAAAAAAAACCAACTAATCCAATAAAAACTGGACAGAGGGCTTGAATAAACATTTTCCAAAGAAGACATACCAGATGGCTAACAGACACATGAAAAATGGTCAGCATCACTATTCATCAGGAAATGTATATTAGAACTACCCTGAGATATCATTTTACACCTGACCGAATGTTAAAATAAAAAGGCAAGAAATAGCAACTGTTGATGAGGTTGTAGAGAAAAAATCCAGTATTTCCACTACTGAATATTAACTGAAAGAAAACAAAAACACTTTTTCTAGTTTCTTTTAATAATAACTTTTTAAAACCCAGTATGCAGCACAGACACAATTGAAAAGTAGACAAAAAAAATAGGGGGAGAAAGAGCAAAGACACATCCTTCATTTCACAATAAATACAGAGCTGTATTAGTGTTCTCCCACCAGCTACCCATGGGAAGCCAAGCTTTCCATGTGCTCAAAAGTACTCCGTTATTGCAGGGGGTCAGACTACATTCAGGTGTGATAATGTCAACCCAAATACAGACTGGCACTGCTGAGTTCACTGCTGAGTCTACAGTTTTGGACCTAACTGAAGTGGGGTGAAGGGACCAAGCTGTGCTGGATCCCATACCCGAAGTAGAGAGCAAACCCAATCAGCATCCAGACACCAAATCTCAGCCAGGTTCCAGCTGTCATCTGCATCATAAGGCAAACATTCACAAAGATGCTCAGGAGTGGGAGGAGAGGCACAGCAGGGACCTTAAAGTGAAGAGGAGTGGAGCTCTGTGGCTGTCTCCATATGACCCCAGTGATCCCAGTGATGAGCACCAGGAGCAGCACAACCGCTGTGATTGGCGCTGGGTCTCCAGAGAGCAGACCCGGCCACTGGGTCAGCACCAGGCAGAGAAGAGTCAGCAGCAGAACCAGCAGTGAGGAGCAAACAACGACAACCCGGCCAGAGAGTGGAGTGGGGGTGGGGCTGCCTGGAAAGAATAGTCCCTGTAGAGTCAGCGCCTCAGCAGCAGGTCCGTTCCCCTCTTGCACCTGTACTTCTTTTACCCCAGTCCTCCTCTCAGGCTGATACCTGAGGATGAGAACACAAAGAGCCATCAGGGAGTAAGCTAGCAGGGCCCCAACTGACATGAGATCCAGAAGATCAGTGAGTCCAAAGAAGAATGCCATGATTCCTATGATAATGCCCAAGATTATAGTGGACACATTGGGCATGTACGTGCTGGTTTGGATTCTGGCAAGGACAGGGAACAGGAGGCCATCCTGTGCCATCATGTATATCAGATTACGAATGGGGAACACAAAGCCAAAGAGGCTGACAGAAAGACTACAGAGGAATACAAAAGTTACAATATAGTAGGCAGTTGTCCAGCCAATATGGAGAAATGCCTCAGGCAAGGTGCTCCCAGGTCGAAGCAGGTAGTAAGGCACCATGAGTGTAAGTGCCGCAGAGACACCAAAATACACCAAAAAGCAGATGAGCAGTGAAATCACAATTCCCATGGGGATGGAACGCTCAGGATTCTGGACTTCTTCAACTCTGGTAATAATAATGCTGAAACCAATAAATGCATAGAAACAGATAGCTACTCCACGGAGAATCCCCTTGAAGCCAAAAGGCACGAATCCACCAGAGCCCAGAGGCCCCACGCTAGAGGTGTCATTGAGTCCAGTCTTTACGTAGTCCTCTTCTGTGAGCTTCCAGTTGTGCAGGTCCCCCTTCATGAAGCCAGACATGATAACAAAACTGAGAACCAAAACTTTCACCAATGTGAACACTTTGGAAACCAGGAAAATCCACCTATTCCTCAGTGTCAGCAATTCCATGAGCAACAACATAAGGCCCACAACAATGAAGCCTAGAATTTCTCCAAGGACCTGGAGAATATTCGGTGAGATGCTCTCATGCAGGGTCTGAGAGATCTGCTTCCCAAGCAGATTGTCAAAAGCTAAGGTCCAAACCTGGGCCACAGTGGCTGTATGAGCAACAAAGAAGATGATAAGGTTCCAGCCAGTGATGAAAGCCCAGAGTTCACCCATAGTGACATAAGTGTAGAGATATGAAGAGCCAGCATAGGGAACCTGGACACCAAACTCTGCATAGCACAGCCCAGCCAATATAGAAGATAGGCTGGCTACCAACAAACAGATCACAATGGACGGTCCTGTTATATCTCTAACCACCTCACCAGCCAGGACAAACACACCTACTCCCACTGTGCAGCCCACACCCAGTGCCACTAAATCCAGAGTGGTCAGTCTTCTGGCAGGGGCCATCTCATTCATGTCTTCCTCCAACTTTCGTCTGCGTACCAGCTTTTGACCAATTCTGCGAAGGACCTGACACAGCATTCTAGCTGGAAGTGAAGAGGATTCTAGGATCAGAGATCTGTAGCAAGCCCAGGAGTGGAGAGTCTGGGATCAGGTTCAATGAGGCTGAGTTAAGCTGAGTTGGGTTGGGGCTGCCAAGTTCTGTTGCTCAGGCTTCAAATCTACTGTTTCATCTTTTTTTCTGTTATGTGCTATCCCTCCATAATCCCTACGTAAACAATAAATATTTACTGAACAATGGTGTTCAACCAAGCAACTAAAGCTCAGAAGTTGTTGCAGCACAAATATCTTAGAAACTGACACCAAAGACATCAGAGGAAAATCGATATTGCCTTCCCTCCAGTAAAGGGGCCAATGGCTCCCAACATTCTGCTTTTTAACATACCACTTGATATATTCCAACTTGGGTTCATCTAACTCAGGTAGTGTCATGTACTCATTAAGCTATAAGACACAACAGGGCATGAATTGCTGGAGAGTAATTCTCACATGGGACGTGTGAGTGGCGCTTGGGTGAGTTATGACAGATTAATTCATGGACTGGTCAGCCTCGTTGCAATTACAGACCCATTTTGAAAATAACATCTAAGGTTAAAATGTAAGTTTGGACCCCCAGTCATAAACCCATAGCCCCTACATCAGGTAGTCAAGGTCAGATGGCACTGTGGCCCCTTTTCTCCTCAGTCTGCATCATCCATTCAGCTGTGCTAATGGCCACCCTTTCGCTTTCCCCACCTAGGCCCACAGGCGCGCTGTGAACAGAGGGGAGGAGAGAGAAAGGGGCAGGGACTCCATAACCACCTGCAAGAAGGAGAGGACCAGGCTGCCTGGGAAGGAAACACTGGAGAAATGGGGGCAGCAGCCAACCCAGGGTCCCTGACTGAGAAGGGAGAGGAGCCAGGAAAGTAGTCTTTTTGACATTTTGACAATTCTCTGAATTCTGACATTTAATAAACCTCACCCAGAGCAGCCAGACAAAAATTAATTACAGTTTTTATATCCACAGCTGTGAAGTGTGATGGATAGGGAGAAAAGAAATAAGTCACCTAGCTCAGTAGCTCACAACCTAAACAATTCCTTCTGTTCTTCCGTCTCTGGGCTCCAGGAGAGAAGGTGAGCGCACTTCTGCAGACAGTCTCCTCACTGGCCACACTGTGCTCCACACTCACCCTGCGCCATCTGGGATGTCCGCTGCCAGGGGCCTGGAGAATCTGCCCTGCTCTCTGAGCTTGTATTAAGATATTCACTTTTAACTCCCTATTAATTTTTCACAAGGAATTATTTTTAACTCACTCAAAACATTGCCGAATATGTTAAATACATATTCTTAATGAATGAATCCCACATGTGGTTTCTCTTTTCCCCTCCTCCCCTACTGCTATTCAAATGATCAGTTCCCAGGAGGAGATCAAGGCTTTGGATGAACAATTCACAGAAATGCCCAGAAAAGGACTCTGAAGCACAGAGAAAACAAAGTGAGATAGTCCCCACTGTCCCCCCTATTCAGGCTTTGGTTTTGAGGAATTTTAGGAAATGTTTACAGAGGTTTTTAAGGACAGAAAGATCAAGTCAAAGTTGAAAAGTCTTATACAGAACCCACTGAGGGCTAATGGAGGGAGGTAGGCAGGTATGGGGTAAAAGGGTAATGGGTATTAAGGAGGGCACTTGTGATGAGGACTGGGTGTTATATATAAGTAATGAATCACTAAATTCTAGTCTTGAAATCAATAATCAATATTACCATATATGTTAACTAAGTAGAACTTAAATAAAAAATTGAAATAAAAAAACAAGAAAATAATGGGAAAGTCTTCTCTATACATTGTCAAAAGGAATCTTTGACTTACGGGTCAGACCTTCTGTCTACAAATCCATCTAGACTCCCTATTTGCCACTCACTAGTTCCAGTGTTATGATTTACCGACTCACTCAGGATAGAAAAGGATGGTCAATTCTTAGCTATGTATGTGATTGAGGTGTCCCCCACCCACCCTTAGGCTTTAAACCCTTCAGGGGTTCCCCACTCTCCTTCCTTCATAATCTGACTTAGACTTGCTCCTCTAGTGTCATCTCCTAGTGCTAAACACATTGGGTGTGAGTTATGACAGGTCATAGGCTTACTGAGTTAGACCAGACATCAAAAAATGCAATAATAATAGTAATAATAACAAAACCAATAATAATAATAATAAGAGTCTCTTTGCCTGCATATGCCTCATCTTATTTCTGGAACAGGCAGTGCTGGGTACTATAGAGGTAAGAGCAACGACCATTATGTCAGAAATGCTGGATGTGAGCCCTGGCCCTTCCATGTGACTACATGAACTTGGGCAACTGGCTCACTCTCTCTAAGCCTCAGTCTCCTCACCCACAAGGACCTCACCTGACCCCCCTCACTGGATCAGCATGAGAATTCAGTGAGGAGATACAAACAATCCCACACTGCTGGTGGGAGCGTCACTGCGGCACCATCCTGAGGCACAATCTCAGTGGAATTAAGAACGCACACACCCTCCCTGCGATCCCTCTCCGAGGTGCACACCCCAAGGAGACTCTCTCCTGAGTCCATAAGGAGCCCATGTGAGCACGTTCCTCACAGGACTGTCTATGGAGGCAGGAAGTGGGAGCTGTGCCGGTGTCTGTTCCTGGAGGAACATATAAGTAAAACGTGCCGTGTGTGCACAATGAAATATGACACGGCAGTCAGAGATAATAAAGTACATTTACAGAGAGCAACTCGGGTAGATCTCAGAAATAGTAACAAGTAGGAAAAGTAAAAGCAGCATGAGGTGTACAGAACAATGCCATTCATGTACCTTTAAAAACACAGTCAGAAGACACTGTACATTTGTGAAGGATTCACATGCATCTATTAAAAATGTCATATTATTCCTCTGCTGAAAACCTTTTTCTGTTGCGTTTTCATTCAGAGTAAAGCCAAGGTCTGCATTTACAATGGCCTACAGAGTCCTACAGTATTTGTCACTGATCCAGCTACTTCTCGGCCTTCTGTTTCTGTCTCTTCCCACACATTTCTCTCTGTCAGTGGCCTCCTAAATATTCTGGCCTCCTAACTTACCAGGCAAGACCCTACCTCAGGGCCTTTGCACTGGCTGTCCACTTCTCACCCAGATATCCACATGGTTCTTCCCTTCACTGTATTTGGTGAAATAGAATGTTTAAAGCATGGCCTTCCTGATTCACCCCACGTAATAACTGCAATCTACTCCTAACCATGCACAACAGACCTTATCCCCAGCCCTTCATTATTCCATAGCACTTGTCACTAATTAAGGTATGGTATGTTTTACTTATTTGTTCATTATATCTCACTGTATAAGAATATAAGCTTCTTGAAAGCAGGACTTTTTAAACTGTTTGGCTCCTGACTATATTCCCCGCATCTACAACTGTGCCTGACATGTAGCACTGTATTTGTGGAATGGAGGAATATATCTAAATACACATATAGAGCATGGGCTGGAAGAGCATTTGTTAAATACACTAAAGCAAATGCCGCCAGTGAGGAGGATATGAGAATAGAGATAAGAATGAAAGGGGATAATAAAATGCACTGAAAAGGGGCCTGACAGGAAGCAATGGTGCGAACACACAATGACAGAGGGAGGGACTGACTCCACTCTGTGCTCTCACTGCAGCTTCAACACAGGAATTGCAGGAGATAATGCTGTGAGTGGACCTGGTACAGAGCCTGATATATGGCAGGCATTCAGTAGATTTAAACTGAAGGGGAAGTGGAATCCTGTAATTGTCAGAATATGGAGAAGACAAAGAAGGAATACCTGCTAGAAAGAGAGTTCAGAACAAGGGAAGATGGGGCACCCCTCCTACTGGTTCCCGCTGAACCCACTTCCCTTTTCCCAATTCCTCTCTCTCTTTCAGCCCCTTCAACTGTCCTTGGAGGCTCCTGTAGTTGGCACTAAGGATGCTGGTACCATGTTTCTCTCTCTGGGGAACCATGCCCAGCCACCTACCTCCCAACAAAGAGTACAACAGTAGTTCTTCACATTTGTTGAATCACAGACCCCTCTGAGGTTGGTCACCTCAAAAAAAAAAAAAAAATGTCATACAGTCTTCTGAAGTCCATACAGTGACCCTAAGCAGGAATCCCAAAGGAGGACCAGCTGAATGGCAGGATTGGAGAAGGCTAATGCTTTTGATAATTTCTGTTTCCCTGAACTGTGTTGTGCACGGTGGTCCTTGTGCTCTTCTCACTTTTACTGAAGATGAGGGAAAATGGGCCTACAGCCTAAGTATGAATACGCCAGAGAAGCAACCTGAAGAACAAAACACCTGGGAATTAAATAATCATATTTTATGAGTCCAACAGAAGGAGGCAGTACAAACAAGTGAACAACCAAATGCACGGAAGAGAAAGCAAACCCATGATTGGGAATCCTGAGAATGCCTTCCACAAACCCAGCTTATAACAACACAGACAAACATCGTCCTCAAATGCTATGTTCAGAAAGGGCTTTTCTCCATGAAATAATCTGAGATGATTCCAACGGTTTCTATTCAGTCCAGACTCTGACCCAGGTGTCAGAGCCTTGCCCTAATTCTCCCCCTACCTTCAGATACATCACCTCCTTCCTAACTCAGCTCCTTACATCCTGACTTACCCTTCCTGGGATGAGCCTTTGGCCTGGGTAAGTACCTGCCCTGCCAGGGATGCCCTCCTCACTCCTTTCTGTCCTGTCTTGACCCTCTAGATCTTCTCAACCTTATTCTACATCCTGCCCCCCTGTCTAGGAAGCCTTTCCTAAAACTTCCTGACTGATCCCCATCTCCAACCTTCTTTGCCTCCTGTCAGGACTTACAAATCTTGATGCTCAGCTGAAATAATTTTCCCTTTCTGTCTGTTGGTGTTCTGTGTTTGTCACTTGAAGTCCTTAACGGTCTAAAAGCTTCCAGAGGGCAGGACCAGGATCCATGTGCCTCCTCCTTCTGAATTCCACAATCCCATACTAAACGCTCACTACCCAGGTCAAGGATCTGCTCCTAATTGTACCAATCAACCATAAGAGTCATTTAGGACAGAGAAAATGAATATATAGATGTATTAATTGACCAGGATATCTTGAAATTCCTAGAAATAGGATTTTTTCCTTTGGAAGAAATAAAGGGCCAATCCCAGGTGAGAACAGGAGACTAGAACAT
The DNA here is from genome assembly GCF_037043125.1 of Eumetopias jubatus. Classification (NCBI taxonomy): domain Eukaryota; kingdom Metazoa; phylum Chordata; class Mammalia; order Carnivora; family Otariidae; genus Eumetopias; species Eumetopias jubatus. Next base: position 126,093 of record NW_028275032.1, read on the forward strand.
GTACCAGTATTTATTTCAAGACTGTTTCCTTGGGACATTTCCCAGTGAATGCCCTGGGTCTTTGAATCTCAGTTTAATTAGGAAACAGTCTCTCCCAAAGGAGGTCCCCACTCAGGGGTTGTGATGAAACAATACAAAGAGGGTCCAGGGAACATGAAGGCAGCTTGTATGAATTCCCTAATGCCTCTGGCTGCACTTCCCTCCCTCTCCTCCCTGTGTTTTTCTCGCAGTCTCTGAGATCGTTCCAAACTCCAAAACTAAGTTCTCAACCAAGTCTCCCAAAAGAACTGTCAAGTCCAACACACATCCACTAAATTGCAGGCTTTCTTGCTTTCCCAGCCAGCACTGTCCCCCCCCCCACTCTCCTTTGTTCTGGAAGTCATTGTGTATTGCCCCCACTTTGGACCTTTTCTTTTCAAAAATTTTTACAAGGCTATAAGTTCCACTAATTCCTGTGGTTGGGTGTCACCACTCTTGCCAATCAGGAAGTTGGCCTTGTGGCTCCTCCTGAAGAGCTTCAAAGATAGTTTGGATACCAGTTGCTTTGCTAGAAGTTTGATACAGAATTGAAAGAAAGGGTAATGAAGCTGTTCAATAATTATTTTCAAGTTCTCAAAGTTTCTAAGAAGTAGACCTTAAATGCAACATCTCCAGAGATTACAGCAATCCCTTTGTATCCAGGCACAGCAACTTCATGATCCCAAATTATGTAAATTATCTCATCCTCCTTAAAATTTCCAGATAGGGGAGGAGCAAGATGGCAGAGGAGTAGGAGACCTAAATTTCACCCGGTCCCAAGAATTCAGCTGGATAGGGATCAAACCATTCTGAACACCTACGAACTCAACAGGAGATCGAAGAAAACAATAGCAGCAACTCTCGGAACAGAAAAGCGGCCACTTTCTGGAAAGTGGGACATTTGGAGAAGTGAATCTGAGGCGATATTTGGGAAGAAAGACGGAGGGAAGGGGGCCTCCGTCAGCCGTTTCTGGCAGGTGATAGAGCCACGGAGCACAAAATCGGAACTTTTAGAAGTCGGCTCCGCTGAGGAACATCGCTCCAGGGGCTAAGCGGGGAGTGGAACCCTCGCGGGACAGTGTGGTCGCAGGACCCTCGGGGTCACAGAAAGACCGGGGGAGCCTGAGTGCGGCAGAGCTCCCAGGTATCGGAGCGGGGAAACCGGCTGCAGAGACGGAGCCGAGGCACGGGCTCTCAGCTCGGGGTTGCCATAAACTGATCTGCGGCCCAGTTGGGCCACTGCTCCTCCAGCAGGGACCCAACAAGCGGCAGAGCCAGGGAGACTCCACTTCCTCCCCCGGGAGGAGCGGCGTGGGAGCGCGCAGGGATCTGCTGGGTTTGGAGACTCCACACGGGGGTCGGGTGCCAGAGACAGAAATGCTCGGTCACAGGCTGGGTGAGCACGGAGTGCGGCCGGAGACCGGGGAGACGGGAGCGACAGCTTTTCTCTGGGGGAGGACTGAGGAGCGGGGCCCCGAGTTCTCTGCTCCTCCGGGGCACGGATTGGGAGGCTGCCATTTTCACTCTCGTCCTCCAAAGCTGTACCGAGAGCTTGCAGAGAACAAAAGCTCCCGAGAGCAAACCCGAGCAGCTTGCTTAGCCCGGACGGACAAGGGCGGACAAGGGCGGGGCAATTCCGCCTCCGCAAAGACATTTGGGAACCACAGCAACAGGCCCCTCCCCCAGAAGATCAGCAAGAACAGCCAGCCAAGACCAAGTTTGCTGATCAATGAGAACGGCAGAACGCCAGCGCTAGGGGAATACTGCACATAGACTTCATGGCTTTTTTTCCCATGATTCTTTAGTCTTTCAAAGTTAATTTTTTTAATTTTCTTTTTCTTTTTTTTTGAAATTTTCTTTTTCCCTTTTTCAACATCTTATCAATCCCTTCTTTAAAAATATTTTTTATTTTTCAATTTTAGTGTCATATTCTATCCCTTCATTGTAGTTAACCTTATTTTTGATATATATACTTCTCTCCTTAAAATTTTGGGATACAGTTTCTTCTAACAGACCAAAATATACCCTAAATCTCTAGTGTATGGCTTTGTTCTACTCTCCTGCCTGATCACATTCTCTCCCTTTTTTTTTAAATTTCTCTTCTTTCTTTTTTCAACCAACTTCTTTTCTTATCAATTCCTTTTGTAAAATCTCTTATAATTTTCATCTTTACAATCATATTCCATCCCTTCAATGTATTTACCCATATTTTTGTACATATATAAGTTTTTCTTTCTTTAAAATTTTGGGAGGCACTTTCTTTTAACAGACCAAAATGCACCCAAAATCTAGTGTGTGGCACTGATCTATTCACCAGCCTGATCATATTTGATCATTTTTTTTTCTTTCTTTCCCTTTCTTCCCCCCACCCCCCCAGTTTCAGGTCTCATCTGATTTGTTTGGTGTATATTTTTGGGGGGTCATTGTTACCCTGTTAGCATTTTGTTCTCTCATCCATCTATTCTGCTCTGGACAAATGACAAGACGGAAAAACTCACCTCAAAAAAAAGAACAAGAGGCAGTACTGACTGCCAGGGACCTAATCAATACAGACAGTAGTATGATGTCGGAACTAGAGTTCAGAATGATGATTTTAAAGATACTAGCTGGGCTTGAAAAAAGCATGGAAGATACTAGAGAAACCCTTTCTGGAGAAATAAAGGAACTAAAATCTAACCAAGTCGAAATCAAAAAGGCTATTCATGAAGTGCAGTCAAAAATGGAGGCTCCAACTGCTAGGATAAATGAGGCAGAAGAGAGAATTAGTGATATAGAAGACCAAATGGTGGAAAATAAAGAAGCTGAGAAAAAGAGAGATAAACAACTGCTGGATCACAAGGGCAGAACTCGAGAGATAAGTGATACCATAAGATGAAACAATATTAGAATAATTGGGATCCCAGAAGAAGAAGAAAGAGAGGGGCAGAAGGTATACTGGAGCAAATTATAGCAGAGAACTTCCCTAATTTGGGGAAGGACACAGACATCAAACTCCAGGAGGCACAGAGAACCCCCCTCAAAATCAATAAAAATGGGTCAACACCCCCGACATCTAATAGTAAAATTTACGAGTCTCAGAGACAAAGAGAAAATCCTGAAAGCAGCTCAGGAGAAGAGGTCTGTAACCTACAATGGTAGAAACATTAGATTGGCAACAGACCTATCCACAGAGACCTGGCAGGCCAGAAATGACTGACATGATATATTCAGAGCACTAAACGAGAAAAATATGTAGCCAAGAATACTATATCCAGCCAGGCTGTCACTGAAACTAGAAGGAGAGATAAAAAACTTACAGAACAAACAAAAACTAAAAGAATTTGCAAACACAAAACCAGCCCTACAAGAAATATTGAAACGGGTCCTCTAAGCAAAGAGAGAGCCTAAAAGTAACATAGACCAGAAAGGAACACAGACAATATACAGTAACAGTCACCTTACAGGCAATACAATGGCACAAAATTCATACCTTTCAATAGTTACCCAGAATGTAAATGGGCTAAATGCCCCAATTAAAGACATAGGCTATCAGATTGGATAAAAAAACAATACCCATTGATATGCTGTCTGCAAGAGACTCATTTTACATGCAAAGACACCTCCAGATTGAAAGTGAGGGGGTGGAAAATCATTTACCATGCTAATGGACATCAAAAGAAAGCTAGGGTGGCAATCCTTATATCAGACGAATTAGATTTTAAGCCACAGACTATAAGAGATGAGGAAGGACACTCTATCATACTTAAAGGGTCTATCCAACAAGAAGATCTAACAATTGTAAATATCTATGCCCCTAACATGGGAGCAGCCAAGTATATAAGCTAATTAATAACAAAATCAAAGAAACACATCAGCAACAATACAATAATAGTAGGGGACTTTAACACCCCCTCACTGAAATGGACAGATCATCTAAGCAAAAGATCAACAAGGAAATAAAGACTTTAAATGACACACTGGACCAAATGGACTTCACAGATATATTCAGAACATTCCATCCCAAAGCAACAGAATATACATTCTTCTCTAGTGCCCATGGAACACTCTCCAGAAGAGATCACATCCTAGGTCACAAATCAGGTCTCAACTGGTACCAAAAGATGGGGATCATTCCCTGCATATTTTCAGACCACAATGCTTTGAAACTAGAACTCAATCACAAGAGGAAATTTGGAAAGAACTCAAATACAAGGAGGCTATAGAGCATCCTACTAAAGAATGAATGGGTCAACCAGGAAATTAAAGAATTAAAAAAATTCATGGAAAACAATGAAAATGAAAACAGAACTGTTCAAAATCTTTGGGATACAGCAAAGGCAGTCCTAAGAGGAAAGTATATAGCAATACAAGCCTTTCTCAAGAAACAAGAAAGCTCTCAAATACACAACCTAATCCTACACCTAAAGGAGCTGGAGAAAGAAGAGCAAATAAAGTCTAAACCCAGCAGGAGAAGAGAAATAATAAAGATCAGAGCAGAAATCAATGAAATAGAAACCAAAAGAACAGTAGAACAGATCAATGAAACTAGGAGCTGGTTCTTTGAAAGAATAAGAATGATGAAACCCTAGCCAGACTTATCAAAAAGAGAAATGACCCAAATAAATAAAACCATGAATGAAAGAGGAGAGATCACAACCAACACCAAAGAAATACTAACAATTATAAAAACATACTATGAGCAATACTATGCCAGCAAATTAGATAATCTGGAAGAAATGGATGCATTCCTAGGGATGTATCAACTACCAAAACTGAACCAGGAAGAACTAGAAAACCCGAACAGACCTATAACCACTAAGGACATTGAAGCAGTCATCAAAAATCTCCCAACAAACAAGAGCCCAGGGCCAGATGGCTTCCCAGGGGAATTCTACCAAACATTTCAAGAAGAATTAATACCTATTCCTCTGAAACTGTTCCAGAAAATAGAAATGGAAGGAAAACTTCCAAACTCATTTTATGAGGCCAGCATTACCTTGATCCCCAAATCGGACAACAACCTCGTCAAAAAGGAGGATTACAGACCAATATTCCTGATGAACATGGATGCAAAAATTCTCACCAAAATCCTAGCCAATAGGATCCAACAGTACATTAAAAGGATTATTCACCACGACCAAGTGGATTTATTCCTGGGCTGCAAGGTTGGTTGAACATCTGCAAATCAATCAATGTGATACAATACATTAATAAAAGAAAGAACAAGAACCATATGATCCTCTCAATAGATGCAGAAAAAGCATTTGACAAAGTACAGCATCTTTTCTTGATTAAAACTCTTCAGAGTGTAGGGATAGAGGGTACATACCTCAATATCATAAAATATCTATGAAAAACCCACAGTGAATATCATTCTCAATGGGGAAAAACTGAGAGCTTTCCCCCTAAGGTCAGGAACATAGCAGGGATGTCCACTATCACCACTGCTATTCAACATAGTATTAGAAGTCCTACCCACAGCAATCAGACAACAAAAAGAAATAAAAGGCATCTGAATTGGCAAAGAAGAAGTCAAACTCTCACTCTTTGCAGATGATATGATACTTTATGTGGAAAACCCAAAAGACTCCAACCCAAAACTGCTAGAACTCATACAGGAATTCTGTAAAGTGGCAGGATATAAAATCAATGCACAGAAATCAGTGGCATTTTTATACACCACCACCAAGACAGAAGAAAGAGAAATTAAGGTGTCGATCCCATTTACAACTGCACCCAAAACCATAAGATACCTAGGAATAAATCTAACCAAAGAGGCAAAGAATCTGTACTCAGAAACCTATGAAATACTCATGAAAGAAATTGAGGAAGATACAAAGAAATGGAAAAATGTTCCATGCTCATGGATTGGAAGAACAAATATTGTGAAGATGTCAATGCTACCTAGAGCAATCTACACATTTAATGCAATCCCTATCAAAATACCATCCACTTTTTTCAAAGAAATGGAACAAATAATTCTAAAATTTGTATGGAACCAGAAAAGACCCAAATAGCCAGAGGAATGTTGAAAAAGAAAACCAAAGTTGGTGGCATCACAATTCCAGACTTCCAGCTCTATTCCAAAGCTGTCATCATCAAGACAGTATGGTACTGGCACAAAAACAGACACATAGATCAATGGAACAGAATAGAGAGCCCAGAAATGGACCCTCAACTCTATGGTCAACTAATCTTCGACAAAGCAGGAAAGAATGTCCAAGGGAAAGAAGATAGTCTCTTCAACAAATGGTGTTGGGAAAATTGGACAGCCATATGCAGAAGAATGAAACTGGACCACTTCCTTACAAAATAGACTCAAAATGGATGAAAAACCTAAATGTGAGACAGGAGTCCATCAAGATCCTAGAGGAGGGGCGCCTGGGTGGCTCAGTTGGTTAAGCGGCTGCCTTCGGCTCAGGTCATGATCCTGGGGTCCCTGGATCGAGTCCCGCATCGGGCTCCCCGCTCGGCGGGGGGTCTGCTTCTCCCTCTGCCCCTCCCCCCTCTCATGTGCTCTCTCTCTCTCAAATAAATAAAATCTTAAAAAAAAAAAAAAAAAGATCCTAGAGGAGAACACAGGCAGCAACCTCTTCGACCTCAGCCGTAGCAACTTCTTCCTAGAAACATCACCAAAGGCAAGGGAAGCAAAGGCAAAAATGAACTATTGGGACTTCATCAAGAAAAAAGCTTTTGCACGGCAAAGGAAACAGTCAACAAAACCAAGAGACAACTGACAGAATGGGAGAAGATATTTGCAAATGACATAGCAGATAAAGGGCTAGTATCCAAAATGTATAAAGAACTTATCAAACTTGGGGCGCCTGGGTGGCTCAGTTGGTTAAGCGACGGCCTTCGGCTCAGGTCATGATCCTGGAGTCCCTGGATCGAGTCCCGCGTCGGGCTCCCTGCTCGGCAGGGAGTCTGCTCCTCCCTCTGACCCTAACCCCTCTCACGTGCTCTCTTTCATTCTCTCTGTCTCAAACAGATAAATAAAATTTTTTTTTAAAAAAAAAGAACTTATCAAACTCAACACCCAAAGAACAAATGATCCAATCAAGAAATGGGCAGAAGACATGAATGGACATTTTTCCAAAGAAGACATCCAAATGGCCAACAGACACATGAAAAAGTACTCAACATCGCTTGGCATCAGGGAAATCCAAATCAAAACCTCAGGGAGATACCCCCTCACATCAGTCAGAATGGCTAAAATTAACAAGTTAGGAAATGACAGATGCTGGCAAGGATGCGGAGAAAGGGGAACCCTCCTACACTGTTGTTGGTAATGCAAGCTAGTGCAGCCACTCTGGAAAAGAGTATGGAGGTTCCTCAAAAAGTTGAAAATAGAGCTACCCTATGACCCAGCAATTGCACTACTGGGTATTTACCCCAAAGATACAAATGTAGTGATCCGAAGGGGTATGTGCACCCCGATGTTTATAGCAGCAATGTCCACAATAGCCAAACTATGGGAAGAGCCAAGATGTCCATCGACAGATGGATAAAGAAGATGTGGTATATATATACAATGGGATATTGTGCAGCCATAAAAAAACCGAAATCTTGCCATTTGCAATGACATGGATGGAACTAGCAGGTATTATGCTCAGCGAAATAAGTCAATCAGAGAAAGACATGTATCATATGATCTCACTGATATGAGGAATTCTTAATCTCAGGAAATAAACTGAGGGTTGCTGGAGTGGTGGGGGTGGGAGGGATGGGGTGGCTGGGTGATAGACACTGGGGAGGGTATGTGCTATGGTGAGCGCTGTGAATTGTGTAAGACTGTTGAATCACAGATCTGTACCTCGGAAACAAATAATGCATTTTATGTTAAAAAAAAAAAAAGAAGATAGTCAGAAGGGAAAAATGAAGGGGGGCGGAATTGGAGGGGGAGACAAACCATGAGAGACTATGGACTCTGAGAAACAAACCGAGGGTTCTAGAGGGGAGGGGGGTGGGGGGATGGGTTAGCCTGGTGATGGGTATTAAAGAGGGCACGTTCTCCGTGGAGCACTGGGTGTTATGCACAAACGATGAATCATGGAACACTACATCAAAAACTAATGATGGGGACGCCTGGGTGGCTCAGTTGGTTAAGCGGCTGCCTTCGGCCCGAGTCATGATCCCAGGGTCCTGGGATCGAGTCCCACATCGGGCTCCTTGCTCAGCAGGGAGCCTGCTTCTCCCTCTCTCTCCCTCTGCTTGTGCTCTCTCTGCCAAATAAATAAAAAAAAAATTAATGATGTATGGTGATTAACATAACATAAAAAAAAATTCCAGAGAATGAAATCTCTGGACTCAAACAAACCAGTAGCTCCCAAACATACAAGTATAAAGCTTTTTGGATAGCTGAGGTTCCTTAGGGTTTCTGAAGCCCTAACTCAAGCATCCCTGCAAATCAGGTAGAGGGCAGTCATGAATACAAGAGTAGAGGCTTTGCGTTCAGGACGAGAGCTTGAAATAATAGTAAGTGTAGTGCATGTGTACACCAACACTTTCAAAGTCAAAACAGTTTAGAATACATACGAAAAGGTAAACAGAGTGAAAGCCACCTGATTGCTGGGGTCGAGCTCATATCTAAGGGTAGAAAAATTTAGTTAACACAACTAAATGAAGAATGGGATGTTCCCATTTTCTCTTTCTCTTTCTGCCTTCTCTAGAATGCTGTTCCCAATCATGGTCGTTCATTTATTCATTCAACAAATATACTGGTCCCCCAATTTTTTTTATATAAAAAATTATTCACTGTTTATTTGAAATTCAAATTAATTGGGCAAATCAATTACACTATCTGACAACCCTACCCAGTACAGGCATGACTTTCTGGAGGGCATTTTAGTATTTTTTTTTAAATTTTTATCTAATTTTATTTAAATTCAATTAACTAACATATAGTGTATCATTACTTTCAGATGTAGAGTTCAGTTATTCATAAGTTTCATATAACACCCTGTGCCCTCTTTAATTCCCATCCTGTGGGCATTAAACCTAGTGAAATTACATCCTGTGCCCTCTTTAATGCCCATCACCTAGTTATCCCATCCCCCCACCCACCTCCCCTCCAGCAACCCTCAGCTGGTCCCCGAATATTAAGCATTGTGGATAAAGCAAAGAAAACACAAACATCCCTCCACTCAAGTTGGTTACATTCCTGTGGTAGGAAGCAAAAACTAAACAAGTAATAAAAATATATATCGTATTGGGTTTGCAATCAATGCTATAGAGAAAGGGAAAGTAAGAAAAGGTTAGGATGTGCTCAGAGTGGGTTTTGTGATTTTAAAATGGGGGGTTCAAGACAGCCTCTTCTTCACACTGTTGTGCAGCCATCACCACCATCCATCTCCAGAATTTGTTCATCTTCCTCAGCTGAAACTCTGTACCCATTAAACAGTAGCTCCCCATTGTTCCCTCCTGCAGCCTCTGGCAACCACCATTCTACTTTCTGTCTCTCTGAATTGACTAATCGAGGTACCCCTACATGGAGTCATGCAATATTGTCCTTTTGTGACCAACTTATTTCATTTAGCATAATGTCTTCAAGGTTCAATCCATGTTGTAGCATGTGTCAGAATGTCCTTCCTCTTTAAGGCTGAATAATATTCTGTTGTATGTATATTCCACATCTTGCTCCATTCATACACTGAGGGCCATGCTGGTTGTTTCACCTATTAGCTGTTGTGAACAATGCTGTTATGAATATGGGTGTACAAACGTCTTTTTGAGTCTCTGCTTTCACTTCATTGGGATATATATACCCAGAAGTGGGATCACTGGATCATAGAGTAGTTGTATGTAATTTTTTAAGACATCCCCATATTGTTTTCCACAACAGCTGCCCCATTTTACATTCCCACCAGCAATGCACAAGTGTCCCAATTTCTCCACATCCTCACCAACACTCGTGATCCTCTGCTTTTTAATAGCAGCCATCCTACTGTGTGTGAAGTGGTACTTGACTATTTTTGAGGAGTAACAAGGAAGCCTGTGGGGGCAGGACACAGTCACTGAGGGGGAAGCAGTAGGGGATGAGATCAGAGAGAAATCTGGAAGACAGATTTTTCACATATGGCCTGAGCATCACTGTGAGGACTTTGGCTGTTGCTCTGGGTGTGATGGAAACCCTATAAATACTGAGAGTTTCACATGTTGCCTACCGATTTTCATGTTCTGTGAACTAATTATTGGTCTCTCAAACTAAGGAAAAGCCTCCTCCAGAGTTTGAAAACATGGCATGGAGACAGGTTTTGCAGGTTCTCAAGAGATGTCTAGTGTATCTGACAACCAGTAAGGGCTGAACAAACTGAGTTCTTGTATCTGCCTCCCTCTCTAGATGCCAAGGAAGAGATGCCATACAGCCACCCATCGGGAGTGACATGATAGATTGCTTTCACTGAAGCTGTTCATTTTCTGGATTAACCCTAGGCAGAACTGGATCACTTAAAATTTAAACAAAAGTCATTTTAGTATCATTCACTATTTTGGTTATTCCCACCATTGTTGTGGATAATCAAGAACTGACCTGGAGATAAAGGGCACAGTTCTGGAACCTCATGAAATTAAGGACTGCAAAGACAGATTAGGGTAGAATGTCAGAATGGGGAAGGAACCATGAGAATCAGGCAATCATAAGCCTTATTACTAAGCGCAACCAAGACTTGAACTTGTCTGTGCTCATTAGACCAAGAGGAAACACAGCCACCTCTTCTAACTCACCTACCTACCCTACCACCCCCACCCCCTGCACTACCACTCCCAAATTCCATCCCAGTCTGGCAGAGGCTGAATTTCAAGTCACTAAAATGCAACTAGATGCAGACTAACATATACCGTACCAACTGTATGTAGATCAAATCCATTTACCCAAATGCAGACAAAAATCTAGGTAGATGTAGAAAAAAATATTTGCTTCCTTCCCACAATACCTATGGAGTCCCTGCTACGTGCAGACACCACACTAGTATCATTGTACTATTATTTGGATAAACAATCATACACCAGAGCTTCTGTAGAGGCTGTATAAAGTCCATGTTATCTAGTATCATTCTGGGATGGTTGTGAACAAGGTGACTTTTCTTAGTCCCTCTAAGATAACTGCAGAGAAGACAGTTAAATGCAATGTTCCTCATTCATGATTTGATACACTTACAGGTTTAGTTTCAGTCAGAATCCACTTTTGGAAATTCTTAACATTTCTATCACACCAAAACAAGATGATCTAACTGGCAAATGAGAAATGTCTGAGCTTCTGCTTCTACTCCTAGACTTGTTCTTTCTAATCCCCATTCTGCTTTGTAATTTCTGTGACAATAAAAGAAAAAAGGGAGAAGAATAAACCAAAAGAATATAATCCAAAATTCATAGTTATCAATTTGGGATGTACTTGGTGACAGAAATTGGCCTTTCCACATGATTTTGCATACATTAACATTAAAATGAACCTGCCTTCTGGAAGCACATAATACATATTAATTGATAATGGAGAGAAGTAGCCCAAGAACTGCTAGAGGGCAAGAGAAAGACAACCTAGAAATCAACATTTGCCACATATTATGCATGGATAAGTGTTGTCTGGACTTCAGGCATTGGGATGCTGCCCACAGTGTACATGGCTGTGCGGAGCAGGGAAAGGGGGAGAACATTTTAAGATTCTCTAGGCTTTTAAAAAAGAGTTGCAGACACGTTTTCTGATAACAGCAAACTCCCTCCTGGAGACCCAGTATTTTAAAGGCCACTAGGCAGCCACACCCCAGGGAAACTTGGTAATCAGCCTGACCAGGCCTATAATCCACCCCCACCACACCTTTTTTTAAATTAGATAAGAAAGGCAGGGAGATACCTTCAGCAGCTGTAAAAATTGATACCTAGCTCCTTGAGCATGGAAGAGATCCCCTGAAGTCCTCTCTGGTGTTGGGGGACCACCTTATGAAACTGGAGCTGCTATTCAGCAAAGTGCACACCAATGTCCTCCCTAAGAAGATATGACACAGAGACTTTCAGAATCTCCAGTGAGAGGGTGTGGCAAAACATGAAGGAAGCAACAGAGTCAGATGAAAGAATCTTAACTGATTCAAAGAACATGTCTAAGCATACTATGTGGTAGGCCATGTGCGAAAGACAAAGATGAAGAAAGCAAGCTCTGCACCAGGTCAGAAAGGAAAGGCCAGGAATAGGGCAGGGCAAAGAGCTAAGGACCCTGGAGGAGAAGCACCAAGAAATATCCTCCCCTAACTTATATGTTCTTTAACAGAGCTAAGAACGTTTCTGGTCTGGAGGAGAACAGAGTGTAGACCTCTACATCACTCTGACCCTAGCAAACCTACCTGCCCTCCCTAAACTCATATAAGGCCTCTGGTCTGCACCCCCCAATCCAAAGTCTAGCCATGAAATACCCTCTGCTAAAACCCCACAGGGGTTCTAGAGCCGGTGGCATTCCAAGCCCAGGCTTCTTCCTCTCTGGCTCGGTCTCAGTTTTTTTGCCAACTCTATAAAAATGAGAAGTCACTTACCGATGGATGGGCTTTTTTGGCCTCAGAGGAGAGAGATCTGAGAAGAAAGTGCAAGCCAAACCCAGAGACTGGGAAAGGATTGGCCAAGCCAAGTCAGGACTTGAGTGGAGTTTAGCAGAGGCAGCAGGAGGAGGGGCACTCAGGGAGGCGGAGCCTCTGGGAGGCGTGGCTTCGGGGAGGCCATGGCTTTGGGAACAGTGGGAAAGTGTTAAGAAGATGGCATAGCCAGAATCCAGGAGAAAAGCCAGAGGTAGGCAATGCAAGACTAGTGGGGCCCTGTCTGGGTGAGGTGGTTGACTGAGGGCTTAAATGGGACTTCGCTGGAGACTTTGTTGGCAGGAAGATGTGAACTTAGAGGTAAACAAGCTTTCCAAGGTCCTGGGTATAGAGGAGGTCCTGGCTGGAAGGAGGAGAGTGTAGGGAGCCCGGTAGAGCACAGCCTGTGGAGGTTTGGAGGTCAGTCTCAGACCCCGCTAAAGAGCCCAGTCAGAAGTGAGTTTCTTTCCTTCTTTTCTTTTCTTTTCTTTCTTTTCTTTCTTTTTTTCCTTTCCTTTCCTTTCCTTTCCTTTGAGAAAGAGTGTGAGCAGGGAGAGGTGCAGAGGGGGAGAGAGAGAGAGAATCCATGGAGCCTGATGTGGGGCTCAATCTCACAGCCCTGAGATCATGACCTGAGCCAATAATCATGAGTCTGACACTTAACTGACTAAGCCACCCAGGTGACCCTCAGGAGTTCTTTAAACAAGGGTAGAAGCACACCCTCCCCAGCTGCCTCTCCCGGAATCTCCGACCAGGTTCTTCTACCACCACCATCCATCCCTTTCCCCTCATTCATGTTTCCTCCCACTCCAGGAATAAAATGAAAAGGCCTAAGTCTTAGCTTCACCTAAGGGATTTCCTGAGACCATCATTCAGTGTTCATAGCATATTCTAATTGAATGTGCATTGAGCCCTGTGCTGGAGGAAGTAAAGGAAAATATATAGTTTCTGCATAGAGAGCTTCTTGCTCTGGACATAAAAACATAGGGCTTCCAAGCCTTTGAAACAGTGACCAAAGGAAGGTGCTTCAGTCTTCCCAGAACATTAACCTGCAGAGGCAAGACTTCTCAGAGCTGGAAAAGGTGGGGTTTACTTAGAGACAGAGGGCTGAATGTACAAGTGATGGGCCCAGGAAGCCATGGGTCTCAAGGAAAAGGGGTACCTCTGCCTCTACTAGATAGTGCTGAGATTTCTCTAAACCCTAAATTAGGTTCCACAAAGACTGGGGTGGAGGTGGAGGGAGGGGAGAGAAGGGTAGCAGTAGGTCCCTAAAGGGACAGAGTCTGTAAGAATGATTCAAAAAGAGAGCATTGAACTTGGAGCAGAAAGAATTGCTCCAGATCTCAGGAAGAACTTCCAACTGAGGAAAACCTGCAAATCCCATTGACCCTGCCCTAACACATCTCCAGTATGCATGGGCCAAGGGCACTAATTGAGCACCTGCTGTGTCCCAGGTGCAATGCTGGGTAGGGGATGAGTGGCCCAGCCAAGAGTACAGAGCCAGAATTCCTAGAGGCAGAGGAGACAGGCAGGATTGGCAGGATGATTGTCGTGATAGAACAGGAGGGGAAGGACATCTGGGTGTTTGATTTGTGTCTGTTCCAACTGTCCTAGGCTGTCTTCCCTTGTCTCAAGCTGGGATTGTCCCAGATGTGGGACAATCTGTGGGACAACCCAGCAAGAAGGGCAGGTGCAGGGGAAGGTCTGTCTGTCCCTGCATCTAGGCCCCAGAGCAATGTCTTCCCCTTTCTCCCTGTGCTACTCACTGCCTGTTGGGTAGAGGGTGGGAGGCTGAGGAATATGCCAGGGCCCCCAGTCACCAGGTGAGGAAAAGAACTGGCCCAGGGCTGGGGGCGTGCAGAGGACACAGAGTTAGGACCATAAGTTTCTCATGGAAGAGGGGTACCGATGGGGGGAACTGAGGGTTCTGGCCCATCCGAGTGATTTCTCCTGAGGTATCTGAACCTTGAGGGGTGGGATGAGGGAGGAGGGGAGGAGGCAGAGGTGTGAGCCAGAGACAGGGGAAGAGGCTGAGAGACACAGAGATAAGAGAAGCAGGGAGAGAGCTGGGAGGGAGGGCAGAGAGGGATCAGGGATGGGGGAGGCAGCACAGGAGACAGACAGGAGATGCAGGGATGGGAGAGACACTGAAAGGCTCCCAGGGTGAGACTCAGGCAGATGTGATGGGAAGAGAGACCCTCAGACACTGAGGGAGGGACAGCCAGAAGGGAGAGCTGAGGGCAGACCCAGTCCTGGGACACCTCAGACCAGAGAATATCTGGACTCAGAGAGACAGACAGGCCCACAGACAGACAGATGTGCTGACAGAGATGAAGGTGAAGGAGGCCAAGATGGAAGGAAGAAGCCAGGGCTGCAGGGAGGAGGGGAAGGGAGCAGACAGAGAGAGAGAGAAGGAGGCAGGTGTGCAGCAGGAGGGGGAGCCAGGCCAGGGAGGGGGCTGCATATTGGCTCCAGGAGCCTCTTCCCTCTCACCTGGCTCCTGCTGAGCCCGGCCCCTCTCAGGAGCTGCAGCTGCTCGATGGGCCCAGAAAGCTGAGAGGGCGAGGCTGCTGCCAGGGCTGCCCCAGGCTCCCTCCCAGTGCCCACCTGGGGGTCCCTCCCAGTGCCCACCCGGGTCCCAGAAGCCCCACATGCATATGGACACCGCCTCCCCTCCCCTCCCCCCGCAATGCTGCCATCACAGGAGGCCTGAGCTCAGCCCTGATTTCTCAGAGGTCACGCGGCCTGGCAGACCCAGTGCAGGGGAGTGGGGGCCAAGGAGAAAGAGAAACTGAGGCAGTCAGGCAAGGGGGGCTGACGAGGTCTGGAGAAGGTGCTGGGACAGACTGGTTAGGGATCCCATGGAGGAGAGGGAGGAGAGGTTCAGGCCTGGGACTGGGTCTGCATAGAGAGCTGAAGAAGCACCACTCACAGTATGAACAAAATAACCTACTAGTGACTGTCCATTCATTTGGGGTCGATGGTATAGACACATTCTGAGCAGTCACGATCAATGCCTTCAAGCAGCTCCTCACTAAAGGGCCCCCACAAATACACATATGAGACCCACAAAAGGAGAAACTGAGGCAGAGAATAGAGACCTTGAGGCCAGTGTACATGCTTGAATCTAGGTTTTAAGGGCCCAGAAATGAAGCAACCAGCCAAGTGTGTGAAGATCTAAGACAGCATGGCAAGCTGGACCTTGCCTTTCTCCCCAGGCTTTCTTGGGGCTCTGCAAAGACCAGTTCCCCCAGCTCCTGTCAGGGCCAGAGGAGACCCTAAGAACATTAACTCAAGCAATGTAAAGGGAAATAGTTGTGCCCAACCCCTTCCCTGCAGCCACACTTGAAGGTCCAGGAGGCCAGATGTCTGGTGACAGCTAGAGTCCAAGGAGTCTCTGTAATAGCAGGAAGGATGGTGGAAGGAGAACCTTCCAGAGAAATCCTGCAGAGAAGACCAGGGAGCAAAACCCACCAGTTTCATCCCACTCCCGTGGACACTTAGAAGTGTAATAAGGTTCAGAATGGACAGGGTTACCATGTGATTAAAGCCAGGAGTTGGCAATTACATTTCTCCTCCTCTTTGAACCCTTTACCCTCCCAGTCTGCCATGGACACACATCTTTTAGGAACACACTGAGGCAGAACCTAGAAATTGTTAAAACTGTACACAGTTCTTTTGCATAAAATTCATTTTATCCTTAACAACAAGCTACAGAAGCAGGCACTAATATTGCTATTTTACAGGTAATGAAATTAAGGCACAGAGAGGGTAAGTAACTTGCCTCAAGTCCCAGAGCAGGTGAGGGGCAGAGCAGAGAAGCACATGACTGCACTGTGGGGCCCCTCCTGCAGGCTCTGCCCTGAGAAGCAGCCAGGCTTGGGGTCCAGGTGTGGAAGGGACAAGGTTCTCCCCAGAGGGCCAAAGACCTGCCTCCTGGGGCCCTTCTCAGCGTGTCCTGCCCGGGAGAGCTTTGCCAAGTTGAGGCCTCAGCTGGGAAGTGGGGAAGGAATACCTCACCCTGTAAAGATAAGAGGCTAAACCATATCATTTATGGCACGTCTTTGAGGTTTAAACACAGAATTCAGTCCATGAAAGGGGTGGGTGAAGGGAGAGCCTGGAGAAAGGTCTCAGAGCCTTCATTCTTCCCGTGACCCTCCTTACCCCCTCCCTGTCTCCCTCTCCCTCTTTCTGTCTCCTGACCCGCAGGGGCCTCTTCCTCATCTATCCAGGCCCTGGGCGCTGTCTCCCCCCCCCCTAGCCATGGCTCCCTAGCCTGTGTGGTCCAGGCTCATCATCCTCACAGCCTAGGAGGTCACAGCAAGGCCAGGAGTCAGCCTCGCTCCCAGTGTCCTGCCCGCCCAGCCCAGGGTCACCGTGGAGCTACAACCCTGGACAGTTTACATTGTGGCTCCGCACCCATCAGACCCTGCCTCCTGCATCCCTCTGCCTCCCTGACACACATTCCCCAACACACACACACACACACACACACACACACACACACACACACACACACACACACACACTCCCTCCTCATCTGTCTCCTGGGTTCATATTCCCTCCCCCAAGGTCATGCACTTCCTGAGAAATCTGACTTCTCTGATCCTCTCCATGTTCCTGCTCCTGCTAACCAGCTGGACATCATTCTCCTTGTCTCCTCGGAAACCTTCTAGACTTCTGTGTTTGCCTCCATCTTCCCTCCTGTGGTCAATGAGTGGGAGAAGGGCCAGTACAAGAAAGAACCAGTGCAGAAACACAGGGAGGGCCTGGAGGGGAACTGGGAGGTGGTGAGGCAAGGGAAGGTAGAAGTGAAATCTGCAGGGGGAAGCCAAGGCGGGTGTGGACAGAATAGAAGGGTGGTGACAGGGAGGAACCAGGCTACAGAGTCTAGTACGCAGGGAGGGAGTGATAGCAGGGGCATGGGGAGGAAAGATAAAGTCCAGGGGAGAGGATGGAAAGCAGGAGGGAGGGAGAGAGCCTGTGGAGGAGAGATGAGAATGAGACACAGAGGGACCCAGGGGTAGGGGCAGCTTGCACAGAGAGGGGGAGCTGGAGTCAGCCACAAAAAGGTGTGAAGGGGGAGGAAGGGACTTGGCAGAATTGGTAAAGGAGTAAAGGGGGGAGTGCGCGCGCGTGCACACACACACACACACACACACACACGCACACGCACACACACACACACACACACACACACACGCACACAGAGGACATGCTCACTTGGGCGCACACGTCTCCAGACAACTGTGCACATACACATCACTGCCTAACACATCTCAGGGCTCCCTCCAGTGGCCTCAATTCCAATGCCAGCAACTTCAGAACCCCCAGCCTGGCTCTGAACATCTGCCTCCCTCCCTGCCCCTTCCTGCTGGTTCCCCAATCCAGCTGTTTATTCCAGGCCAGCACAGCTGGCTCCTGCCTGGCTTAGGGTTGGCTCATCCTGCTTCAGAAGCAACAGAGGGGGGTTCTCTTCCTCTTCTCCTCCTCCATTCCCCGCCCTGCTGGGTTTCTCCTTCTACACCACTCATGACTCCCCTCCTCCGGGCAGCCTACCCTGATGAACTAACCAGCTCTGATTCTGAATTTGCCCTAGTCCTTTGCACTTGTGGGTCTGTGCTGGGTGAGTGTCACCGGGTTACTGTGCATATGAGTGGGCAGGGAGGGGACTGTCAGCTCCCCAAGGGCAGGACCCCTCGACCAAGTATTTCAGGCCATGCCAGGCCTCCCCCTCCAGCAACCCGTTGCTGGGAGAACTGCTACCTGGTTTTAACGAACACACAGAAAAATGACACTGGGGCTCCAGCAGCCACCAGGAATGTCCCCTTCGGTCACAGGCTGCAAGTGTCTCCTTCACAATGACCCTTCGGAGCCATGTGGGAGGAGGCGCGTCCTCCACTGTGTCTGCCCACATCCACCTGGTTTTCCACTGGAAATACTGCTTCCCCGCTGGGTCCTCACCTTCTTCTCCAGCCTCGGAGAACACGGGGCCATTCTCAACACTGAGACCCGCCCTAAAGGACACCCCTGTGCCCCTGGTGAGGAGGCTCAGGAGCGGCCCTGCAGGCTGGGAAGGGATTCCCCACAAAGGAAGCCAGCAGGAGCCAGCCTCCTGCAGGGGTGGCTGTCAGTGCCACTGGGAAGGTGACAGGCAGGAGGACAGACCCACTGCACTGAACACAGGAGAGAGGCACAAGGTCACCCTGAGAAGCACTCAGGACCGCCTCCCCACCTCACCCCAGGGTTGTCTGAGCCCAGCCCAGCTCTCTGGGGAGACAAGAGCCCTGCTTGCTTCCCTCCTGCCCCTGATCTGCTCCTCCACAGCTCTGCTCCCCCTGCCCCCATCTCCCTCCTGCAGTGAGAGACGCCCTCCCTCCCCCGTCTCTCCTGCACCCCTGCCTTCAGCAGTGTCCTTCCCCACTTCTGTCCCTCTCTGTCCTCTGTCCCTTTCTCTGCTCCCTTTCTCACTCTCAGCTTCTCTCCCTCTGATCTCAGTCTGGGCTCTGCCATTTCTTTCCAGGCTCAGTCTGTCTCTAACCTGCATCTTGTTTCTGTCCCCCTCCCCGCTACTGCTCAGAGCAGGGGCTGCAGAGGGAGGGGTGGGGGGGTCCCTTCAGCACCACAGGACTCTGGCCTTGTGACTAGAGCTCTGAACTGCTGGGTTCCTGACACATGGGCGCGCGCGCACGCGCGCACACACACACACACACACACACAGGAGCCTCTCCACCCACCAGCGCCCCAGGTCCTGAGAGGCCAGCAGAGCCCTGACTCAGAGTCTGCACCCCCCTCTGCCCCCTCCACCTGCCCCTTCTCCCTGCCTCCCCGCTGCCCCCACCTCCTCCTTTCCCTCCTCTGTCTCCCTCTCCCTCCCTCTCTGTGCACACTTCTCTGGCTGTGTCCTCACCCTGGCCCCGTGTCTTTCACTCTGGGCCCATGGCTTTCCCACCCCCTGAGCTGGGTACCTCTGTTGTCCTTGAGACCCTGTCTGTCTCTGCTATCTCTGGCCTCTGGGTGTCTCTCTGTGTCTGTCTTGGATCTTTGCCTCTGCTCTCTGGAGGCTCCTCTCTCCTCTCTCCTGTCTCTGGCTCTGTCTCCCTGTCTCTCTGTTCAGCTGCCCACTGTCTGTCTCTGTTGACTCTGTGTCTTGGTCTCTTGTACTCTCTAGGAGGCTCTGACCAGCTCTGCCTTATTTTTCCCATCTGTAGTCTTGGAGTCAATTTACTGGGCATTTCTGCCCCTGTACCTCTTTCCATCTCCAATCTTCTCTGCCTCACCCTGCCCCCCATCCCAGGGTTCCAGGGTGGACTAGCACATAGGGCATGGACACATGGTGGTATTTAGCCCTCTGTGTGAAAGCCAGATGGCAGATTATGACACACTGCAGGCTTTGACTACAGCTCTCTCCTCACCCCAGAACATTCTCTGTCTCCAGATTCTGGTAGTCTCTCTGTCTGTTGTTATACTGATCAGTCAGGCCTTGAGGCTTAGCCTTGTCCTTCCCCATTCATCCATTGGGAGCCACTGGAAATTCTGGGAGGGCAATCCTGGTCCCTCTTGGCAAAGTATCTATACTCTAGACCATCTGTAGGAAGAGGTGTGAGAACAGGAGGGAAGCCCACTGGAGATGCTTTGCCAGAGGGGTGCAGGGGTGAGCAGAACAGAAAGCATGGGAGCTCTACCTCCTCATCCTCGAAGAGAGGTGCCCAGTGGCTCCTTGCACCCCCCTCAGACAGGCACATGTGGGGCCACCAGTCCAGGGAGGAGATGCAGCAGGTCTTCAAGTACAGGAAGGGGAACAGAAAATATGTGTGTCCCTCTTTTATCCCCTCAAGGCACCTGTAACCCTTCCTTGCACATAGGAAGCTCTCCATAAAGTCAGTGGCTCCTATTTCACCAGATCTCCCAAATTAAGGACCTAAATCAGTACAACTCAATCCTTTTCGATATTCCTTCCCACCCCCACCCCCACTCCCTCACCCCCAGCCCCTCAGTGTCTGCGCCCAGGACAGTGTCCCCTGCCAAGCCTTCCCAGCACCCAGTGATCATGGGACCCCAGCTCAAGTATCAGTCATACCAACCCCTCCTCCTCCCTCATCTACCTGTTGTCCCTCCTATCACTAATGAGCACTGAGCACCAGCAGGGGAGGGCCAAGGGCAGCCTGGTGAGGGGGAAGGGATTCCAGAGCTAGAGATAAGGAGTCCTGTCAGCATCTGTCACATATGCCGTCTCCCTCCAGCATCACTGTCTCTTCCCTCCCGCCTCCTGCCAATCCATCTCCTGCTGAGGCTGATGGACTGAGCTCGGGTGCAAATTCGCAGAAGCCTAGACTCATAACGCCTGGTCTGCTCCAGACCCACTTTCCCCAGGACTGTCATACTCCTGTCGCTTTCTTTGAAAACTCCCGACGACCCTGGGAGCTGAGGTTGTAGATGGAACCCAAGGAGGAAGAGAAATTGCTCTCTCAGCTCAATATCTGCATCTCAACCCTTTGTCTCTACTCCACATCCTCAAAACCACAACTTAACCCTTCAGGCAATGGCAAAGGGGGTGAAATCTCAGGAAGACTTTCCTAGCTTTAAGGAGGTCCTGAGTGCCCCCAGAAACCAGAGGAGATGGGGGAAAAGGTGGACTTGGGAGACCAAAGATCTCTTTTCCTGATAAATGCAATTTCCGTCTGGGGGCAAGAGACTCAGCCCTGAGGACTTGAGGGGAAACTTCTCAGCAGCACCTGCGAAGGGCTCGGCGGCCACAAGAGGGCGGCAGAGAACGGCGCTCCCTGCAGAGCCAACCCTGGGCCCTGGGCGCTGAGACAGGGCTGGGCTGCCCAGGCTGGGGGGTCTGGGGCTCCAGCAAGAACCCAGGAATTTCCAGTTCAGGAAACCCCTCCTGCCGCCCTTCCCGCTGGTATCCCTTATTCCCTTCGTTCCCTGGGTTGTCATCCCCCGCTCCGGCCCCCTTCCCTTTCCAGGTCCCCAGCCCTGGGGCTGCTGACACAGAAGGGCCACCTGGCTTTTCCTTATGGTTGGACAGCAGGTGACATCCCAGCCCCCAGAGGTGATGCCTCACAGGGGCCCAGCTGAGAACTAGAGCCAACTGGAACCCACGTGTTCTTGATTCCCGGTCCAGGGTCTTCCCATCGGTGCTGACCCCTGCTCCTAAGGGCAAAGCATACTTCGTAGGCCCCAGCGGGAAGCCAGCTCACAGCCCTGGGTTTACACACCGATGTCAGAGCTCCCCCTTCCCCATGTGACGTATGCTTACACACAGAACTGGGGCACAGAGGACTGTTCACCACGGAGCACAGACATGTCGGCCACGCACACCGTGCTGTGCACACCCCCTTCCTCGGCACACACCCCCCTCTGCTCTTCAGAGTCCCACAGCCTCTGCCCCTCTCCTGCTTCTTCCTGAGTTGTGAGAGGAACTTCTCCTCATTCATCATTTGCTCTTTGCCCTGTGTTCAGTTTCCCCCCTGTTTCCCCTGTCACTCCAGGCAGTGCCAGGGGAACTGGAAACAGGGGCTGTGGGTGGAGGGAGCAGATTGGAACAGGGAAAGGGCGTCCCTGTCTGCAGCTGTGAGGAGCCTCTGGAGTGGGCTCTGAGCTCTCTTCTCTGAATCTGCTCTGCTGATCACCACCCTCCTGCGCAGGAAAGGTCTGACCATCTGTGATCCACCAGGCTTTCCCCCACATCCTCTCAGTGTCCCTACACTCTGACCCTCTTCCCTGTCCAGAAGAAACTACTTCCATGCTCGGGGTTGTGGTGCTGGGCTCCAATTTTAGAAACTCAGCTTGGGCTTATAGGGCACAAAGTGCAACAAGAGGACTTGATTTAGACTCAGTAAGAACTTCCCAGCACAATGGATCTGAAAGCCTCAGCCTGTGTGACATTCAGGAAGAATGCACCCATGGCACTACCAGAGGCCTCCAACAGACAAGGACTTGTTCTGGACCTGTCTGGGTAGTACTGACCAGAGACAGAGGTTTTCAGTGTGACTCTGGTCATCCCGGCCTCAGCAGGGGGCACACAGGGACTTCTGGGGACTCTAAGGCCCTCAGGCAGAATGGGTGCTGTCTAGAGTTAGGGACTGCAGCCTGGTTCCATCATTCCCAATTCCTGGGGGTGGGAGCAGGGAGAGAGAAGGCCTGAACCCTCCACTGTCTATCCCCCCTCCCACCCTGGCCCCCCCTCTTTATGGCCCTCCCTGGTCAAAGCAGGGCCTCTGGGCTCTTCAAATACAGCCCTGAGCACAGGCCTCAGGACCCAGTCTCCACCCAGCCTCTGACCCAGGACCATGACACCATCCCCCTGTGCCTGGCAGGACAGAGACACCCACTGCTCAGGCTCCCCATCCCCCATGCCCCCAGCACTGACAGCCTTCCTGTTCCGGGCCCCGCTCTTCCCCCACCCCATAGCACAGCCTGGAACCTGCTGGAAATGTGCACAAATCAAAGACATCTGCAGCTGGGAGTCTTCAGGCTCCCCTGGGACAGCACACACACACACACACACACACACACACACACACACACACACACACACACATACTCATACACACACGCAAATACACACAGATGCTTACACTCGTACATACACACAGACACATACCTTCAAAATACACACATATACACACCCACACATCACAAACATTCTCACGTATATGCAACACAAAGACACATCCTCACACACTCATACATTTACAGACAGGCATGCACACCCAGACTTACACACTCTCATACACTCCTTAAGCACACATGTGCACACATACACACCACTCTATGCCTTCCTAGGAGCCAGAGCCCAGTGCTCTAGATCCTGGAGGTCTAGAATGTCCAGGGAAATCATGGAAACCCGCAGGAAAGCTAGTTCCACTTTCCTGGCCCACACTGGCACTCTTCTGCTCTATCCCCTTCCTGCCACCAGAGTCTCTGGGACTGTGGCCCACACCGCGGAAGTGCAACCTGCAGACATAACTCAGTCTTTCACACAATAAACACTTTTGAGCACCTACCTGCCACCCCCCACCTCACCCGCCCCCCGCCTGCGGCTGAGGCAGATGCATAAAAGAGTAAGTTCTGCTGCCCAGTGATGTGGGGGAAAGAGCAAGAGCTCAGGAGTGAAGGACCTGAGTTCAAATCCTGCCTTTGCTTCTTCATTTGCCCTGTTACTTTGGGCCCTTGACATATCTCTCTAAGACTCAGTTTCATCACCTGTAAAGTGGGATTAATAAAATTTGCCTAATGTGTGAGATTAAGACAGGTAAAGCTTCCATCCGCAGTGTGGCCACCGTGGACAGCCACCCCACTCCATCGCCCCTCCCCTGTGGTGAGCGTCTCCCCAACACCCTTCCAGTCCCGCTGTCCCTGATATGGAAACCCCATCTCCTTCAGCCTCAGACCCCAGGGGCCCAAACCTGGGGAAACTTGATCTCTGACTTGGCCAGCTCCATTCTACTCCCCTGCCCTAAAACTGACCTCTCCCCTCCCATTCCATCATGCCTCTAGCCCCTTTACAGGGTTCATTTGCCATAATAACCTTTAATGTTATTTGACCAGAGCCTAAATGTTCCCGATGGGGCGCTGTATCTGCACATAAGACGGCCAAGAAGGGTTAATCAGCCTCCACAGAGCTGTCCCATGGAAAGTCCTACTTCACTTCTTTGAATTACACCACTTTTAAAACATTCTTCATGGACAATGTGGGAGACAGTTATATGACAGGGATTGCTAGGCCGATGTGGGAGCTTGAGTCACCCCATGATTACTAAACAATCGCTCCAAAGAAACCCCACTAGATTCTGAGCTCAGAGCTGGGAAGGCGCCCAGCCTGCTCCCACCCAGGTGGGCACCCTCTGCAGGTGCCCTGAGCTAAGGGAGAGATGGGTTCGCACCCATCGCTGCTGCTCAGGTGGCCTCCTCAGCTCCCCTCCAGGGTCAGGCCTCAGCCTGAGCGGGAAGTGGCTCTGGAGGTCTTACCTTCACCTTCCTGGGACCCTCCAAGGACCCACAAACACCCTTGTTTCCCTGCCACAGCCTTGACTCCCCACATCCTCCCAGGCTCTGACTGCTGCTGAACTGCTGTCTGCTTCCCCTCCCCCCAGTGGGATCCTCCTGCAGGCCTCCCTCCAGACAGCTGGTCGCCCTGACCATCTCTGAGTTTCCCTCTGGCCTTGCCCCATCCTGGTGCCTCCACCTCCCCTCCTGCCCACCCCCATCCCTCTGACCCCTTCCCTGCCCACCTCCCACTCCGTCCCCTTCCACCTGGACAACCTTCCCTCCAACCCAGCCTGCCTCCCTCCCCTCCTGGCTCGCTTCCCCAGACAACCCCACCTCCCAGTGGGCTCCACCTTCCATTACCTCCATCTCTCCAGCCTGCTGCATGCTACCACTTTGCCCCATTTCGAGTCATTTCTACATCTGCTTTCACACCTCTCCCACCCTTCAGAATCTAGGGACTAGAGCAGGTCTCGGAGCCCAATGAAAGGAAAGACATTTGCCCCCTTCTCTCTTTTCCTGCCTTCTGCCTGTCTTCCCCCCTCTTCCTACAGGAAGACCAGGTCGCGTGCTGAGCTGAAGAGACATCTCCCCGTCAGCAGAGTGATGGGCGGGGGTGCGCAGAGGAAGAGGTTGAACAGGGACAACCTGCCAGGCACTTCAGGCCCACCTGGGGAAGCCCCGCCCACCACCGTGAGCCCGGCCCCCTCCTGAGTAGCCTCCGGGGGCAAGGCTTCGCCAGCCCGCAGCTCTGCTCTGCCGCAGTTAGGAAGGGACCCTTGACACCCCTGGGACCTCCAAATGGCTTTATGACCTGGTCACCCCAAAGCCACTCCGTCTCAGGAGAGGACAGAGGCAAATGGTGACTGTTCCCCATCGGGTCGTCCCACCACCTTGGCCTCCCCTCCGGCTGGAGGGAGACTCCCCCTCAGCTCCCAGCGCAGATTTAAGGACCCTGCACAGCCTCTGCATCTTTCTGCCCCGCAGATCAATGACAGCTGAGAGCCCAGCAGAGGGCGCACGCTTTAGCAATGACCCTGTGTGTGCGCGGGTCGGGATTGCTGCCTCCACTTGGAAGCCAAAGATCCCCCCAAGAGTCTCACCTCCTTTTCTGC